>NW_006207854.1:87608-93181 GCF_000334495.1 Tupaia belangeri chinensis
TTCGCGTCCTGGACCCGGTGGCTTCAAACTCACGCCAGGCGCGTGTGCATGCGTGCCCAAGATCCCGAGAGGAGAATGGAGGAGAAGGGATTGCGGTGTGACCATTCCCCCTGGGGGGTGATTTCTCGCTTTCTGTCTCCATGTCTCTCTCTCTCTGTCTGGCGAGCGCACGTGCCTAATAGTGAAAATCCCCACCCCCCCCAAAAAAGGTTACATCACTGGACTCCCATACAGTCAACCTTGGTTCAAGTCCTGGATCTGGAGGCTTAAAAAACTCACACCAGGTACATGCGTGTGCATGCCCAAAATCCTGAGAGGAGAATGGAAGAGAAGGGATTGTGGTATGCCCATCCCCTCTGGAAGGTTGTGATTTCTCACTTTCTGTCTGTCTGTCTGTCTGTCTCTCTCTCTCTCTCTCCAGAGAATGCACATACCCTATAGTAAAAATGTCTCAAGTGAAAAAAAATGCAAGGTCTGGCAAGTGGCATGGTGGTTAAGGGTGTTGGACTCCCACATGGCCAATTGCAGTTTGAATCCCAGACACGGTGGCTTGCTTCTCACTTTTCCTCTCTCTTTCGCTCTGTTCCTCTCTAGTAAAATTGAAGAATAATAATAAATAAATAAAATTAAGTAAATAATTCTTTTTAAAAAAAAAAAGAAAGGAAAGAAAAGAAAATAACTGGGTACATGTGCACAAGTTCCCAAAATCCCCAGAGGAGAAAAGAGGAGAAGGGACTTCAGTGTGGCCATCGTCCCCTGCCCCATGCCGGGAGGAGGGTGATTTTTGCACTTTCCCTCTGTCTCTCACCAGAAAGCATATGTGCCCTATGGAAAAACCTAGGGAAAAAAAAGAAAAGAAAAAAATAGAAATAAAATATAAATTTATTTTGCTGCAAAAAAAATTGAAACCCATGCATAGTTTTTTCATAATATAAACTCCATGAAGTTTTTTTTGTTTTCTTTTTTTGAGAAGTTTTTGCTATAGGGTGCGTGTGCTCGCCAGACAGAGAGAGACAGAGAGATAGAAAACGAGAAATGACCCCCCAGGGGGGATGGCCACGCCACAATCCCTTCTCCTCCATTCTCCTCTCAGGATCTTGGGCATGCACACACACGTGCCCGGCGTGAGTTTTAAGCCACCAGGTCCAGGACTTGAACCGCGGTCGACTATGTGGGAGTCCAGCGACATAGCCATTACACTAACTCCTGGTCCCTCCATGAAATTTTTGAAGATCCCTTGTATTATACCATTTCCTAAAGAAAAAGAGAGCCAGATCAGCCCATAGCATTGTGGTGCACTCTATGCAGCCAATCAGACTGACTGAAATGCAGAACTTCGAATTATGTGTTTAACATATATCATATTCATTGACCTGTGCTGCTGTGTAAAGATACTCCTCAGGTATTTCATGGACAGGAAAATCTGCCTCACCATATAATTCCCAGCCAATATTTCCCAGGGTCAGATCCTATATAGAAGAGGTTGGAAACCATGAAAAAATTAAACATGATTTATGAACTGGGCACAGGGGAGAAGCCATCTTTTAAAAAATGATTTCGTCTGGGGTCAGCAGGCACTAGATTCCTACATGGCTGACCATGGTCTGAGTCCCAGACCTGGTGGCTTGAAAATCCCAACAGGTGAGTGTGCATGTATACCCAAAATCCCAAGAGGAATATAGAGAAGAAGGGACTGCAGCATGGCCATTTCTCTTGGGGGGTGATTTCTCACTTTCTCTCTGTATCTCTCTGGTGATGGCACATACCCAATGGCAAAAGCCTTTTTTAAGAAAGTTATTTATTGGGGCCAGCAGGTGGCATGGTGGTTAAGGTGCTGGACACTCCCACATGGCTGACCACGGTTCAAGTCTTGGACCTGGTGGTTTGCTTTCTCACTTTCCCTCTCTCTGTGTGTCTTTCTCTGGTTAAATTAAAATAGATGAATGAATGAATAAAGTTAAATAAATAATTATTAAAAAAAAAGGAAAGTTATTTATTTAATTTTATTTATTATTATTATTACTATTACTACTATTATTCCAATTTGCTATAGGGTGCATGTGCTCAACAGAGAGAGAAAAGCAAGCTACCAGGTCCAGGCAAAATCCTTTAAAAAACAAAAAAAAGATTTTGTCCTCTACAGTTTATGTACCAAGTGGCAGAAATATAAACCAAATCTGTTTCTAGATAACTTTGACAAGAGACTGTCGACAATCTAAGGTAGACCCAGCATCTATGGCACAGCTATGCCAAACTGCAGAGCTGGAAGGCACATGCCAACCACACTTTGAGTCCCTGGCTCAACTGGCCTGAAAACATGCCAGGCACATGTAGGGAGGTCCAGGATCTTGGTGGGCTAGAAGAAGGAGGTAACGGAGTGTAGAAGGCGCTTTCCTCCTCTCTCCTAAGTCTAAGGCAAACTTACCCCTGCCTGTAGCAACAGACAATTACCAAGTCACGACACCACAAAAAGGACTGACTGGTCAAGGGCTGGCTGGTGGTACGGTGGTTAAGATGACTGGATCCCGGAGACCAGCAGGTGGCATGGTGGTTAAGGTATTAAACACTCACACATGGCCAACCACGATTCGAATCTTGGAGCTGGGGGCTTACTTTCTTCTTTCTCCCCACCACCACCGCCCCCGTGTCTGTCTCTGGTCAAATTAAAATAAATGAATGAATAAAAAATCTTTAAGAAATAATTTTTTTTTTTTGGAGAGGTTTTGCTATAGGGCGCATGCGTTCAATAGAAAGACAGAGACAGAGACAGAAAGTGAGAAATCATCCCCTAGGGGGGATGGCCACACTGCAATCCCTTTTCCTCCATTCTCTTCTTGGGATCGTGGGCACGCACGCACACACACCGGGCGTGAGTTTAAGCTGCGGGGTCCGGGACTTAAACCACGGGTGACTACAACTGGGTGGAGGTCCAGTAACCCAGCCATTAAGCCAACTGCTGGTCCCAGGAAATAATTCATTTTTTTAAAATAATTATTTATTTTAAATTTTATTTATTCATTAATTTATTTTAATTTGACCAGAGAGAGACAGAGAAAGAGAGATAGAAATAAAGTGAGAAAGCAAACTACCAGGTCCAGGACTCGAATGGTGGTTGGCCATGTGGGCGTGTCCAGCGCCTTAACCACCAAGACACCTGCTGGTCCTCGAATTCTTTAAAAAGAAATAAATAGGGGCAGGACCAGCAGTTAGTGGAATGGCCATGTCACTGGACTCCCACGTAGTCGACCACGGTTTGAGTCCCAGACCTGGTGGCTTAAAATTCATGCCGGGTGCCTGTGTGTGCATGCCCAAGATCCCGAGAGGACAATGGAGGAGAAAGGATTGCAGTGTGGCCATTCCCCCCGGGGGGTGATTTCTCGCTTTCTGTCTCTCTGTCTCTCTCTGGTCAAATTTAAAAAATAATAATAATAATGGTAATAAATTAAAAAAAAAAAGAAAAAGATGGCTGGATCCCACATGGCCAACTGTGTAATTTAAATCCCAGACCCAGTGGCTTGAGAAACACACTGGACATATGAGCATACGTGCCCAAAATCCAGAGAGGAGAGACAAATGGAAAAGGGATTACGGCATGCCCATCCCCCATTGGGGGATGCTTTCTCTCTTTCTCTCTCTCTTACTCCCACAGGCACATGCACCCTCTAGCAAATGAAAAAAAAAAAAAAAATTGGTCAAGTAGCTGGTACCAAGGACTATGAAAGTTATTTGAACAACCTCTTCATGGCATCTTCTGAAACTTCCCAGCTGGAAATAAAAAGTAACCTAAACTGCTGACCTCCTACTCTCCCCCTCACAGCCTATACAATGTCAGGGTCCAAGAAAAGAATTCATTTCACTGTGTTACATTTCCATTGAACGTCTACATTGCCTAACAGGCTGTGTTAAAGTTTTTCCATATATAGCACAATCTTGCCAGAGCAGGCTCTGAGAGTCAAAGGGGTTCTTGCCAGAGGGATCTGTAACAGCTGCACTAGTGTTATATTTCAACCATGTTCCTAGTCAATAAACTGCGCTTCCACCAACTATAAGTGATTTTTTCCTAGTACCTGCTCCTACCTACACAAAATATCTTTGATTTGGAAAAAAATGTTTTCTGTTTTCTACCCTCTTTATCCTTCTTTTAAAAATCAAAGACTGGGAGCCAGCAGGTCGTGTGGTGGTTAAGGGCACTGGACTCCCACATAGCTAACTGCAGTTTGAGTCCCAGACCTGGCGGCTTGCTTTCTCACTTTCTCGATCTCTCTTGTTCTCTCTCACTCTGGTCAAATTTAAATAACTAAATAAAGCCAAATAAATAATTTTTTAAAGAATTATTTAATTTTATTTATTCATTCATTTATTTTAATTTGACCAGAGTGAGAGAGAAGGAAAGTAAGAAAGCAAGCCACCAGATCCAAGACTCGAACTGTGGTTAGCCATGTGGGCATGTCCAGCACCTTAACCACAATACAATCTGCTGGCCCCCAATAAAATAATTTTTAAGAATTATTTTATTCAACTTTATTTAATTATTTATTCACTTTAATTTGACCAGAGAGGGACAGAGCAAGAGTGAAAGCAAGAGAGAAAAAGTGAGAAAGCAAGCTGCCAGGTCTGGGACTTGAATTGTGATCAGCCTTGTGGGAGTCCAGTGTCCTTAACCATCATGTCACCTGCTGGCCCCTCCAGGATCTCTTCTAAACCACAAATGTAGAGACTTACTTCATAAACACAGCTTACAATACACATTTTGGAATCCTTGAATCTGATTCTAAAAGGCCATGTACCAAGTTTATTTCTCTTCTTTAATGCTCTCTCTCATCCTTCCCCATCCCCACACACCCACCATTAATTACTGTATTTCTAAGTACTGGAAAGAATCAGGCACGATATTGACTTCAGTTCCATATAGGCATGAAAAGACCTCCACCACTAGATTATCTTTTTTGGACTCCTACTTTCAAAATAGGAACCAAGAGGGTACATCCTGCAGTCTTTTGTCATAGGACAGCACTGGGCACTGCCACCTAACAGGCACACACCACAAGAACATTTTATTCTCCCCTCTAACACTGTAAATGGATGGGACTGGAATTGGTTCTCAGATGTTGATGATGAAGCTCCCATTTAAATATTTCAACGCATTTAGAACGTCCCCAGCTCATCCATAAGCATCCGAAAAGGCCTTGTCCCCAAGAATAAAGGAAAGCCATTACTCTGAGCTTATGCAATCTTCAGGCTTCCCAAAATCTAGTCGGAGAACGACCTCCGTTCCCCACGGCCCAGAACTCAGAGAAGGACTACACCTCTCCCTGGTGAGATCACTAAGCCTCTGAGACACGGGGAAGGAGAAAGGGGATGCGAAGTATTGACCGGAGACCCTAGGTGCTGCCGTGAGGCTGAAGGAATGTGTCCCAACTACTCACCAGGAAAGCAGAGAGGATACCCTGCAGAGCGTCCAGCTTCTCTTCTTCCTCCTCCTCCTGCAGGACACCCAAGATGTAGGCGCCGTAAACAGCTCGGTCTACTCCCAACGCCTCCAACCGTGCGTCCAGCCATGATCCAAAACCGCA
>NW_006207854.1:93412-96538 GCF_000334495.1 Tupaia belangeri chinensis
AGGCAGATGCCGGCGTGCATGCGGAACCCTGGCAGGGGAGTGTTGGAGAAGTTCGGAGAGAACCAGTTTACTTGGCCAGACACAGGGCTGAGGACCCGGCTTCGATCCCTGCGCTTTCGTTCCCCTGGTGGAGCTGCCTTTCAGCGCACGCTCGTCGGGTGCGAAGCCACCCACTCTCACGCGGCTTTCAAGCAGGAACCTCCTGCCTCTGCCCAGAATGTGCCCCGTCACTACCTACTGCACACACCGTCGCCTTTTCGACCTTCTCCACCCTCCGCTGCTTCAAACGCCAGCTCCGGGAAACATCCCCGTTCCCTGCACCTGTGATGCTAACGCTCCCTGGAGCTGCGGGGTTTTTCTGCATGTATTTAAGGCGCCGTATTCATGGCAGTACCGGACGAGCGGACCACTTCAGGTCATTTCTTCCTGCCTTTGGTTTATCGCTTACGCGGGAATATCTCTGAGGGTCCAATTTGTCCTCTGCCCGACACTGTGCTCAAAGCTGCTTTTGTATTATCTGTCGTGATTCGCCCAGCAACGCTGTGAGGAGAGGCCCTCAGTGTCCACATTTTGTTGTTGTTGTTAATTATTTATTTTATTTGTTATTATTTTTTCATTTGATCAGAGAGAGAGAAAGGGAAGGTGAAAAAGCAAGCCGCCAGGTCCGGGACTCAAACCATGGTCAGCCATGTGGGAGTCCAGCCTCTTAACCACCACACCACCAGCTGGCCCCCAGTGTTCACATTTTAAAGTTGTGGAAACAGACGCAGACAGTTTTAGGGAGCCTAGCCAATGGCTTGTCTGGCAGAGCCTTCTGGGCCTCAGCGACTCCAAAACACCTGGCTCTGGGTTGGAACGAATTACACAAAACTTGGGTTGGCCTTATTTGAACTGTAGGTGGAGCCTGGCAGGCCCCTGGCTAACTCCTTCCTTCACCAAGTATTTATTGAGCACCTATAGCATAGCATTATAGCTCAGCACTGAACATACAAAAATGAATGTCACGAAATCTGTCGTGGAGGGGTCATCAGTACGGTGGAAATGGAAATAAAGATATGTTGGCCAGCAGATGGCGTAATGGTTACGTGGCTGAACTCCCAGGCTACCGAGGCTCAAGTCCTAGACCCAATGGTTGGAAACTCATGCCCAGGGCAGCAGGTGGCATGGTGGTTGAGGGCGCTGGACTCCCACGTGATCAGCCTGGCCTGATCCAGACCTGGCAGCTTGTTTTTCACTTTCCCTCTCTCTCACTCTCTCTCTTTGATCAAATTTAAATAAATAAAGTTAAATAGAATGATTTTTTAAAAAGGAAACTCAGGGCCGGTAGGTGGGATGGTGGTTAAAGGCACTTGACTCCCACATGGCTGACCGTGGTTCCAGTCCCGGGCCTTGCAACCTGCTTTTTCACTTTCCCTTTCTCTGTCTCTCTCTGGTCAAATTAAAAACTAATAACAAATGGAATTAAATAAATAAATAAATTATTATAAAAGAAAAAAAGAAACTCAAACAGGACACGTGGGTGCCCAAAAATCCCAAAAGGAGAAGAAGAGGAGAGGGGATTGCAACAATTGTGGCAGGGCCATTCCCCCTGGGGAATGATTTCTCACTTTGTGTCTCTCTGTCTCTGTTGTGAGCACACACACACACCCTGTAGAAAAAAGAATAAAAGGGGCCAGTAGGCGGTGTGGTGGTTAAGGCCCCTGGATTCCCATTTGGTCAACTGTGGTTTGAGTCCTGGACCTGGACACTTGCTTTTTCTTTCCTTCTCACTCTTTCTCTATATCTCTGGTCAAATAAAAAAATAATAACAGACTTTTCTGTGTCATTATTTCATAGGTATTTCTTATCATTTAACTGGACTTCATTTTTTACCAGTTGGAGGGTTAAATATAGTCTCTATATTTTTAAAAATAATTATTTTATTTATTAGTTTAATGTATTTTTTTTTTTTGGAGAGATTTTCACTATAGGGCGTGTGTGCTCGCCAGACAGAGAGAGACAGAGAGACAGAAAGTGAGAAATCACCCCCCAGGGGGGATGGTCACGCCGCAATCCCTTCTCCATTCTCCTCTTGGGATCTTGGGCACGCACGCACACGCACCCGGCGTGAGTTTTAAGCCACCGGGTCCGGGATGCAAACCGCAGTTGACTACGTGGGAGTCCAGCGACATAGCCATTACACTAACTGTTGGTTCCCAGTTTAATGTATTTTAATAGCAAGCTTATAGGAACAGCACAGAAGACAGACAACATTAAAAACATGTACTTGCATGTAGGACAACTCAGAAAAGTATAGTGAATGGATGGAACCTACAATATGATAAAAATGCTACAAACACCATTTAGTTGCCATCAATAAGAAATGTACTTGTTTTTAAAAAAAAATCCAAATGCTGGCATTGTCCAGAATATTTAACAGATTTATTTATAATTGTTATGAAATCGAACTGCTGAAACTTGTTCACCGAAACATTTTGACTTGTATTAATGCTTTACATCCCCGCATTTATATTAAAAATCCACACACAAATGAAAATGGAAAAACTGCCAATACCCGATTTCAGTCCCCTATTTTCCACTCACAGTCATTTACTTAGGTAACTTTTGAACCCATGGGGAAAAAAATAATCTAATGTTCAAAACTACCAATAACAGGAAGAAGAGAAAAAAAATTTTTTTTTGAGAATTAAATGTTTCCCATCATAGTGGATTCTTAAGCACGTTCTCCACCTATGCGGCGTGCTAGTTAGATGTCTTTTGGCATAATTGTTACACGTTTGGCAGGGATAGCACACAGGTTGGTATCTTCAAAAAGGCCAACCAAGTAGGCTTCACTTGCCTCCTGCAAAGCACCAATAGCTGCGCTCTGGAAGCACAGATCTGTTTTAAAATCCTGAGCAATTTCTCGCACCAGACGCTGGAAAGGAAGTTTGCGAATCAGAAGTTCAGTGGAGGGGCTGGCAAGTGGCGTGGTAGTTAAGGGCGCTGGACTCCCCTATGGTTCAGGTCTCAGACCTGGTGGCTTGCTTTCTCACTTCCTCACTCTCTCTCTGTCTCTCGTTGATCAAACTGGAAAATAACAATGATAATAATAATAAAGTTAAATAAAATAATTCTTTAAAAAAA
>NW_006207854.1:96685-102209 GCF_000334495.1 Tupaia belangeri chinensis
TGTGGGTGTGTGTCTTTTGTCGGAGCCATAGTAAAGAGACCTCCTCACTTAGCCCCCTTCTTCTGATGGAGCTCAGCAAGCTAGAGGCGGCACTGGCGCGGCAGCGGCTGTGAACACAATTCTATTCATTTATTTATTTTAATTTGACCAGAGAGGAACAGAGAGAGAGAGAGCAAGAAAGATTTGACTGTTACATTATTTAATCCATTGCTTGTTAATTTTTCAGTTACTTTAGGATTTTGCAATAGTAAACAAGGCAGTAGGGTAAAGGTGGATACCTTTATTATAAAAGTTCTGTCAAATGTGTGAGTAGATCTGTATGCTAACTCCTGGAAATGAGATTCCTTGGTGGAAAGATATGTATATTTGTAATTTTGCTAGCTAATGCCAAATGGCTTTATATAAAAGAGTCAGGTAGAACCCCTATGTAAAGTAACTTGGCACTAGCTAGCAAAATTGGTATTTGTTAATCTGTTGAATGAAAATGGTATTTCAGTGCAGAATTAATTTGCATTTCTCTTATTTTAAGTGATGTTTAGCATATTTGAATACCCTTTTACTTTCCTTTTCTTTAACTTTATTTATTTTAATTTGACCAGAGAGGGACAGAGTAAGAGAGAGAGGGAAAGTGAGAAAGCAAGTCACCAGGTCCAGGACTTGAACTGCAGTAGGTTATGTGGGAGTCCAGTGCCCTTAACCACCACGCCACCTGCCAGTCCCAATTAATATTATTTTTAAATTTTCTACAGGGCTTGTATTCTCACCAGAGAGAGACAGAGAGAGAAGGAAAGTGAGCAAGCAAGTCTCCAGGTCCAGGACTTGAATCATGGTCGACCACGTGAGAGTCCAGCATCCCAATTACCAAGCCAACTGCTGGCCCCCATCTTTAATCTTTAAAATCTTACTGCGTGGTAGACGGTATTATCCTTGTTTGGGGCCAGCAGGTGGCATGGTAGTTAAGTGCTGGATTCTCACATGGCCAACTGTGGTTTGAGTGCCAGACCTGCCGACTTGCTTTCTCCCATGCTCTTTCTCTCTCTGTATCTCTGTATCTCTATCATCAAATTAAATAATAATAATAATAACAAATGGAATTAAATAAATACATAATTCTTTTTATTTTTTTATTTATTATTTTTTGGAGAGTTTTTTTTTTCTTTTTTTGCTATAGGGCGCGCGTGCTCGCCAGATAGTCAGAGAGAGACAGAGAGACAGAAAGTTAGAAATCACCCTCCAGGGGGATGGCCACGCTGCAGTCCCTTCTCCTCCATTCTCCTCTCGGGATCTTGGGCACGCACGCACACACACCCGACGTGAATTTTAAGCCACCGGGTCCAGGACGTGAACTGCAGTCGACTACATGGGAGTCCAGCGGCATAGCCATTACGCTAACTGCTGGTCCCATAATTCTTTTTAAAAAGATAGTGTTATCCTTATTTCATAAATGGAAAAACCCCTGATCGAGTTCATTAATTTCATTAATAAAATTAATTTTCAACAAATATTCATTAAACTCTTATTATGTTCCAAGCATGTTCTTTAGTTTGGGAATAAAGCAGTGGGGAATAAAACAAACTAGATCTTTTTTTTTTTTTAAAAGGTTTTTGCCATAGGATGCATGTGCTTACCAGAGAGACAGAGACAGACAGTGAGAAATCACCTCCCAGAGAAGATGACCACACTGCAAGCCCCTCTCCATTCTCCTCCTGGGATTTAGGGCACATATACACATGTGCCCGATGTGTATTTCAAGCCACTGGGTCTGTGACTCGAACTGCAGTCAGCTATGTGGGAGTCTAGTGCCTTAACCACCATGCCACCTGCTAGCCCCAGACTAAGTCCTTTTTTGTGGGTTTATATTTGAAGGACCAGAGGGAAGGCATAGACAAGAAAACAGTAAAATGAGAAACTTTCTAATAATGTTAAGTATTATTTCTGTTGTTGTTTTTGTTTTCTTTAAAAGAATGATTTGATTGAACTTCAATTAATTAATTAATTTAAATTTTATCAGAGAGGGACAGAATGAGAGAGTGAGAAAGTAAGAAAGCAGCTGTCAGGTCTGGGACTCAAACCTCAGTCGGCCATGTGGGAGTCCAGTGCCCTTAACCACCACATCATCTGCCGGTTCCGATAGTGGGAAGTATTATGAAGAAGATTAGTCAAGTTAGTGCGTTTAGTAAGGGATGGCTAGGCTACTATTAGATTCAGTTGTCTGGGAAGTTCTTTCTGAAAAGGTGAGATTCGATCTGTTATAAGTTGCAACTATTAGTGCAAAGGCCTTCAAACTAAAATGAGCTTGACTTGTTCAGGACACAGGAAAAATATGGTTGAGGGGCAAGCAGGAGAAACCAGTGTGTGTGTGTGTGTGTGTACTGCTAGAGGCTGCAGTATGTGTGTGTGTGTGTGTGTGTGTGTGTGTGTGTGTGTACTGCTGGAGAGGAGGATGGAAAAAGCAACCCCCGCAACGGGCCATGGCCATGCTACAATCCCTTCTCCTCCATTCTTCATCCTGTTGGGATTCAGGGCACTTGTGAACATGCACCCAGAGTGTTAACTCCAGCCACCACAGCTGGAGTTAAACCATGGTGGTTAACCATGTACGATCCAGCTCCCTTCCCCACTAGGCCATAGGCTGGCCTCACCATTGAGAGTTTCTGAGAGGAAGGGAAATTTGATTTGATTTGTATCCGTCAGGACACGGTAAGTTAGCAATTCTAAAAGTTTTGGTTTCAGGCCCCTTTCCATTTAAAAAAATTGAAGATTCAAACAGCTTTTTTAAAAATGTGTACATTATCTATTGCTGTCCAACAAATTACCCCAAAACTAAGTGACTTAAAGCAGTACTAATCATTTGGTTTTTTCTGGGTTTCTGTGGGTCTGGAATTTGGAAGCAATTTGGCAGGTATTTTCTGGCTTGGTTCTTGTGTGAAGTTGCAATTTTCCGAAGGCTTGACTAGGGCTGAAGGACCTGCTTCCAAGATGGCTGGGTCTCATGAGTATGGAATCTGTTGTTAGCAAGAAGCCTCCATTCCTCTCTATGGGAGCTCTCTGCAAGCATATCTGAGTGTCCCATCATGAGTGTTGGTTTCTCCTCAAGCAGGGGATCCAAGAAACAGCAATAACAGAGGTCCTAATGCCTTCTTTTTTTTGGGGGGGGAGAGGTTTTTGCCATAGGGCTCGTAAGCTTGCCAGACAGACAAAGAGAGACAGAAAGCAGGAAATCACCCCCCCAGGGGGGATGGCCACGCCGCAGTCCCTTCTCTTCCATTCTCCTCTTGGGATCGTGGGCACGCGCACACGCGCCCAGCGTGAGTTTTAAGCCACTGGGTCTGGGACTCGAACCGTGGTCGACTGCATGGGAGTCCAGCGACATAGCCATTACGCTAACTGCTGGTCCCCCAATGCCTTCTGTGACCTCGCCTCAAGTCACAGAAAACATGGGAAGTGAAGAATGAAGACACCTCCTTTGAGGAGTTTTATGCCATGTAGGTAGGTAGTGGAAGAAAGGGAGGGGGACAAAAAACGTGAAGATGAAATGACACGTATGGGAAATGTCTATGTGAACTCCAGGTGCTCTGTAAGGATTAGCCTTCATTTTATTATTTGAACTCGTAGGCATTTCTTTCCTCCTCTTTTTAAAGAATGATTTAATTTAATTTGTCTATTTATTCATGGACCAGAGAGAAAGAGCGAGCGAGAGAGAGAAAGCAGGCCGCCAGGTCCAGGACTTGAACCACAGTCAACCATGTGGGAGTTCAGCGCCCAAACTACCACACCACTTGAAGGCTCCCACTACCTAAACATTTCAAACCAGTTCAGTGTTAAAAGTCACTGAGTTGCTAAAAAACAAACAAACAAACAAACAAAAAAACACTTAGATGCTACCACTCGTCCCCAGTTTGCGGGAGGTTAAAGCACAACGCCTTCCAGCCAACGAAAAGCGGAGAAATGGAGTGCCTGATGAAGAAGGAGGAGCGAAAGCAAAGGACATCGGCAAGAAAAGGATTTGCTCAACTAATATTGTCCTCCCAGGGACACCGTAGGGCAGATCTCGCGGCCTTATCATTGTTTTAGGGGCGGAGCCGGCAGGAAATTTAAACGGAAGCCGCGGCCGAGAATGGTATTGCAGCCGCTCTGGGACTACTGGCGCTCCGGAGTTCCTAAGAGCAATGGAACCCGCGAAACTATTAAGGAGGTCTTGAGGAAGGCGTGGGGGGCCGAGGAGTTGCTGAGGACTTGATGAGCGAGCCGGGAAAGGGAACGGATGCCGAGAACAGTAGTGAGGGGTAAGAAACGAGGTGGACCAGGTCCTGAGCTGCAGAGAGATGCGGGGTCGCGCCGAAGGCAGAGGAATTGAGGTGCGGGTAGTTGTAGACGGAAGGAGTGTACAAAGGACTGAGAAGGGGGTCTCAGCTCCAGAAGAGGGCAGAGAGCTGAGGACAGGAGCACGAAGGGAGGTGCGGGAATCGAGATGAACAAGGTCTGGCTAAGTCCCGACAGTGGAGGGAGCAGAGCCTGAACGTGGGCAGTGGGCCTGAGGGACAAGAGGCTGGAACGAGGGAGGTGAGGACCTGCGTTAGGGGTTTGCGCGGGGCCTGTGAGCCGGTCTGGGTTAGGGGGCGGGAGGGATGGAATGTCTAAGGCTGGTGAAGACGGTTGAGCTGCTGTTTTGTCCTTTCTCAGGCTACGATTACCTTGAGCTGAAGAATTCCATGGCTGAGAGCAGACTCCGGGCTCCAGACCCAGGTGGGTAACGAACAGGTCAGAAGTGTCCCAGGGTCTCTGAAGAAGGATGAGAAATTTTAGCCCTGTTGTGTTTTTGTGTGTGCATGTATATTGAGGGTGGCATAGATCAGTTAGGAATTCATTGTAAAGGTCAAAGGAAGTAGATACTATGAACAAGATGGGCAGTCTATGTGAAGCCAGGGTGGAGTAACGCATGAAACCTGTATTCATGATTATTTTCCTATAAAATCCCCCCCCAAGAATTATTTATTTAATTCCATTTGTTATTATTATTTTTTTTAATGTGATCAGAGAGAGACAGAAAGGAAAAGCGAGAAAGCAACCCATCAGGTCCAAGACTTGAACCGTGTGTTCGAGGGGAATCCAGTTCCTTTAACCACCACACCATCTGCCATCCCCTAAAATTCTTTAAATTTTATCTGTAAACTTAAACATTGCTACCATTTTTTCTTAAATTGCTTGTCCTTCCTGTCTTGTGGCTTTCTTCTGATCTCTCTCCCTCTCTCGCCTTTTCTCCAGCAGTGTTTTCAAAGGGATGTGTTGGAGGAGAGAGACAGAGAGTGAGCCTGGGAAAGTGAGAAATCACCACACACCCCCCTCCACTGCAATCCTTCTTCCTCCATTCTTCTCTCAGGGTTTTGGTTACACACTTGTCCAGATCAAGCCACTGGGTCTGGTTCTTTATTTTTTGGAGAGGTTTTTGCTATAGGGCGCGTGCGCTCGCCAAACAGATGGAGAGAGACAGAGAGTAAGAAAGCGAGAAATCCCCCCCCCAGGG
>NW_006207854.1:102455-140978 GCF_000334495.1 Tupaia belangeri chinensis
CGACCCCCCCCCCGGCTGGTCCCACGCCAGTGGGAGTTTTAAGCCACCGGGTCCAGGACGTGAACCGTGGTCGACTACGTGGGAGTCCAGCGACATACCATTACACTAACTGCTGGTCCCTGGGTCTGGTTCTTGAACATTGTGGTTCAATGTGCCCCATGTGGAATCCATCCTTCTTAACCACCACGCCATCCTTTCTCATTTTTGTCTATCTCTTTCGCTTTCTCCCTCTCTCCCTCCCTCCAGTGATAGCAAGTTAAAAATAAAACTAAACAAATAGAACTTTGTGTGATGAAATTCCTAAGGCTTGTATGCCTGAAAGTATCTTTGTGTGTGTGTATGTGTGTTTGTGTGTGTGTGTACTGTAAGGTGCTTGGCTCACAGGAGAAAGACAGAGAGCAGAATGGGTCCAGCAAGTGGCATGCTGATGGAGGCACTGGATTTCCACATGGCTGAACACAGTTTGAGTCCTGAACCCAGAAGCTTGAAAATCACACCAGGCATGTACACATGTATGCCTAAAATCCCAAGGAAAGGGTGGAGGATAAGGTTTTTTGGCATGGCCCTATCCCCTGAGGAATGATTTTTCACTTTCCCTGTATTTGTCTCTCCAGTAGGCATATACACCCAATGACAAAAAAATAACTAAAAAAAAAAGGGGGGGACCAGTAGGTGGCATGGTGGTTGAGGCGCTGGACACTCCCACATGGCTAACCACGGTTTGAGTCCCAGACCTGGTGGCTTTCCTTCTTCATTGCCCTCTCTCTTTCTCTGTCTCTCTCTGGTCAAATTAAAATAAATGAATGAATAAATAAAATTAAATAAATTTTAAAAACTAAAAAAAGAGAGAGAGAAAGAGGGAAAGTAAGAAATCACCCTTTGAGGGGATGACCACACGGCAACTCATTCTTCTCTGGGCAGATATGTGTGCTGGTATGATTTTCAAGCCTCTGGGTCTGGGATTGAACCCACCAAGTTGGCCATGTGGGATTAACCTCCATGCCACCTGCTGACCTGAGGAAGTCTTTAATCTTTGAGTCGAGTTTATTTTTTTTCCTTTAACACATTGAAAAATTAAGTATTTCCTCAGAAAAATAGAAGCTGTTAAGAATTTATGTCAGTCTGATTCTTGTTCCTTTGTAAGTGACCTGAATTCTCTTAGATTTTAGATTATGCTCTTTATATTTGCTTTAAAAATTAACTGTAGGGAACAGCAGATGGTGTAGCAGTTACATTGCTGGACTCCCCCATAGTCAAGTGTGGTTCAAGTTGTGGACCCAGTGGCTTAAAACTCAGGCCCAGTGTGTGTGCATGCATGCCAAAAATCCTAAGAGAAGGGATTGCGGCATGGCCATCACCTAGCAAGTGATTTTTCACTTCCATCTCTCTGGCAAGCACCTGCGCCCTATAACAACAACAACAAAAAATCCCTTAAATCAAAAGTTAACTGAAAAGGGGCCAGCAGGTGGCACTATGGTTAAGGCACTGGACTCCCACATGACCAACCACAGCTAAAGTCCTGGACCGGTGACTTGCTTTCTCACTTTGTTTCTCTTTGGTGAGCTCATATGCCCTGTAGCAAATTAAAAATAATAATAATAATAGTAAATGAAATCTTTTAAAAAATTAATTGTAGGGACCAGCAGTTAGCATAATGGCTATGTTGCTGGACTCCCATGTAGTCAACCATGGTTCAAGTCTCGGACCCGGCGGCTTAAACTCCTGCCCAAGATCCCCAGAGGAGAATGGAGAAGGGATTGCGGCGTGGCCATCCCCCCTGGGGGGTGATTTCTCGCTTTCTGTCTCTCTGTCCCTCTCTGTCTTTCTGGTGAGCGCATGTACTGTATAGCAAAAACCTCTTTAAAAAAAAAAAGGAGAAAAGAAACTGTAATGATATGTGGATTGCAGGTTTTTTGTTTTGTTTTGTTGGGTTTTTTTTTTTTTTTTTTTTGAGAGGTTTTTGCTATAGGGCGCGTGCACTCGCCAGAAAGAAAGAGACAGAAAGTGAGAAATCACCCCCCAGGGGGATGGCCACGCAGCAATCCTTTCTCCATTCTTCTCTCGGGATCTTGGACTTGCATGCACACACACCTGGCGTGAGTTTAAGCCACCAGGTCTGGGATGTGAACTACATGGGAGTCCAATGACATAGCCATTATGCTAACTGCTGGTCCCCAGAGTTTTATTTTTATTACAGTTTTATGCATACATAGTTTAAAAGGCTGAGGTTTATCCCAAAATTATAGGCATGGAAGTTGCTCCTCCTTTCTAATTTCCCTCCCTAGGGTGCACAGTTGGCCTTGTGAGATCCAGCTGCCCTAACTACCATGCTACTGGCTGGCCCCAAAAGTGTATTTTTCACAACAACTTTATTGAGAGGTCACATGCCACATTATTCATCCATATGAGATAGGGGAAGCCATGGCTTTTCCTTTTTATTCTTGACTAATACCTTATTGTGTAGATAATACTATATTTTATTTGGGCCAGCAGGTGGTATGGACGTTAAGGCACTAGATCTCACACAGCTAACGGTGAATCCTGGACCTGTCAGCTTGAAAATCATAATGGGCATGTGCGTGCCCAAAATTCTGAGAATAGAGGAGAAGGGATTGTGGTGTTCCCCCCACACTAGGGGGTGATTTCTCACTTTTCTCTCCCTCTCTCTCTGGTGAGCACAGGAATCCTGTAGCAAAAACTAAAAAGTGAAGTAAAAGGGCCACCAGGTAGTGTGGAGGTTAAGATGCTATGTCTTGGGACCAGCAGTTAGCGCAATGGCTATGTCGCTGGACTCCCATGTAGTCGACTGCGGTTTGCATCCCGGACCCGGTGGCTTAAAACTCACGCCGGGCGCATGTGCATGCGTGTCCCAGATCCCGAGAGGAGAATGAAGGAGAAGGGATTGCGGTGTGGCCATCCTCCCTGGGGGGTGATTTCTCGCTTTCTGTCTCTCTGTCTCTCTGTGTCTGGTGAGCGCACGCGCCTGAAAGGAAAACCGCGCCCGAAAAGAAAAAAAAAAAAAAAAAGATGCTATGTCTCACTCCATTGCCTACCCTGGCCTTTAACTGGACGTCCTTCTGCAGCAGCCTCTTGAATAGCCAGATACCTGCTCTCTCTTTTGATGTGAAATTTGGGAAAATGAATGCACAATTATTTAGGGTACGTTCACCGAGGTGGGTTTTTTAAATTATTATTTAACTTTATTGATGTGTACCACAAAAAAAAAATTTTTTTTTTTTTTTAATTTTTTTGGGGAATTGGCAGGTGGCATGGTGGTTAAGGTCTCTGGACTCCCACGTGGCCGACCGTGAGTCCTGGACCTGGCGGCTTGCTTTCTTGCTTTCTCTCTCTGTCCCTCTCTGGTCAAATTAGAATAACTAAATAAAGTTAAATTGAATAATTCTTTTTAAAAATCAAAGTTTTTTTGTGTGTGTGATAGGTCGCCTGTGTTCACCAGAGAGAGAGAGAGAGAGGCAGAGAAATTAAGTAACCACCCCCTAGGCAGAAGATGGCCACACTGCAATCCCTTGCCCTCCATTCTCCTCTCAGGATTTTGGGCATGCATGTGTGTGTCCGGCTTGATTTTCAAGCTTCTGGGTTTGGGACTTGAACTGCAATAAGACATGTGGGAGTCCAGTGCGTTAATCATCACACCAAATGCTAGCGTCCAAGTTCATTTATTGTTAAGTGTCTACTTTCAGTGATTTTTTTTTAAAGAGTTATGTAACACTAAAACCTAATTTTAGAATGTTGTCTTCACTCAAAAAGAACTTCATGCCCATTCGCAATCATTTCTCATTACCACTTCTTTTTATTTATTTATTTATTTATTTGTTTATTTTTGAGAGGTTTTTGCTATGGGGCACATGAGCTCGCCAGAAAGACAGAAAGAGACAGAGAGACAGAAAGTGAGAAATCACCCCCCAGGAGAGATGGCCACACTACAATCCCTTCTCCATTCTCCTCTTGGGATCTTGGGCATGCACGCACACGCGCCTCGCGGGAGTTTAAGCCGCCGGGTCCAGGACTTGAACTGTGGTCGACTACATGGAAGTCCAGCGACATAGCCATTATGTCAACTGCTGGTCCCTCTCATTACCACTTCTAACCCTTAGCAACCACTAACCTACTTTTTGTCTATGTATGTACCTTTTTTTTTTTTTAAGAATTATTTAACTTTATTTGTTTACTTATTTTTTAACTTGACCAGATAGAGACAGAGAAAGAGAGAGAGAGAAAGTGAGAAAGCAAGCCATCAGATCTGGGACTTGAACTGAAGTTGGCCATGTGGGAGTCCAGTGGCCCCAACCACCATGCCACCTGTCGGTCCCTGTACATGCCTTTTCTGAACATTTCATATCATTGGAATCATACAGTATGTGCTCTTATGTCTGGCTTTTCTCACTTAACATGGTTTTGTTGTAGCATGTCTTACATTTCATTCCTTTTCATTACCAAATAGTATTCCACTATAGAAATACACCACATTTTGCTTATTGTTTAAATTGTTTCCCCCCATTTTGGCTAATAGATAATGCTAATATGGACATTTGTGTGTAAGTTTTTGTCTGGCCATGTTTTTCTTTCTCTTGGGTATGTTAACATTTTGAGAAATTGTCAAACTTTTCTATGGCAGCTGCACCAGTTTACATTCTCTCTAGCAGTGTCTGAGAGATTCGTGAGGGTAGGGGCACGAACCCTGAGCTGTCTTTGTGTGCCCAGGGCCTACTACAGGGCACGGTATGCAGTTGGGCTGTCAGTGAGGGCTGCCCGACTAGCAAGACTCTAAGCTTATGTTACTCCTCTTCATTGTTTTCTAGGTGCTCGGCTAGGAGTTCCTGGTTGTTTGGGAAGATGCCAGAAGAATTTATTTGGTGCTAGGCAACAGCCCTTTTCTGGAAAGTCCTTTTACTTGGATCTGCCTGCTGGCAAAAACCTCCAGTTTTTGACAGGAGCTATCCAGAACCTTGGAGGGGTAAGTAACCCACTTCTTTCCTGGGTCTTTGCAGGGTAGAAGCTGGAGAGGGATTCTGTCTGTGATTTCCAGCAATTTTTTCCCAAGCAATTTTATTTTATTTTTTTCACCTTGGCCAGAGAGGGACAGAGTGAGAGAGGCAGGGAGAGAGAAAAGGTGAGAAAGCAAGCTGCCACATCTGGGACTCAAGCCGCCATCGGTCATGTGAGAGTTCAGTGCCCTTACCACCACACTATCTGCCGGCCCCCAATCTTGATTTTTTTTTTTAAAGATTTTTGTTGTAGGGTGCATGTACTCAGTGGAGAGAGACAGAGACAGTGAGAGGGGAAGTGAGAAAACATCCTGCAGGGGGATAGCCCTGCCACAGTCTGTTCTCCTCCATTCTCCTGCCTGGTTCTTGGGTACACATGAACGTGTGCCTGGCATGATTTTCAAGCCATCAGGTCTGGGACTTGAACTGCAATCAGTCATGTGAGAATCCAGTGACATAACCACTAAGCCATCTGCTTACCCCTCCAAAGCAACTTTAAATATAAACTATTTTTTAAAATAAATTATTTTTCCAGGACCAGCAGATGGCGTAATGGTTGCGTTGCTAGTCTCCCACTTGGTCAGCCATGGTTGAAGTCGCAGACCCAGTGACTTAAAATTCACGTTGGATGGGGGCCAGCAGGTGGCGGGGTGGTTAAGGGCGCTGGACTCCCACATTGCTGACTGTGGTTCAAGTCCCAAAACCTGGCGACTTGCTTTCTCACTTTCTCTTTCTCTCTCACTCCATTCTTCTCTGGTCAAATTAAGTAAGTAAATAAAGTTAAATAAAATAATTATTAAAAAAAAAATTTACATCGACGCATATACATGCGTGCCAAGATCCTGAAAGGAGAATGGAGAAGAAGGGATTGCAGCGTGGCCATCCCCCCGGAGGGGTGATTTCTTGTTTTCTGTCTCTCTGTGTCTCAGTTTCTCTGGGGAGCATACACACCCTATATCAAAAATCTCTCTCAAAAAAAAATTTCTTTTTCCTAATTAGAAAAGCAACATCTGTTCATTCTAGAAATTTTAAAGAACAGGGAACTATTCTAAATGGCAACCAGCTTTTTTTTTTGTAATTTTTCTTTCTAACTCTCATAATGGCTTTATTGACATAAAATTCATATACCATAAAATTCTTTCTTTTAAGGTACATAGTTAAGTGACTTTTAATATGTTCATAGCAATGCATATGTTATATGACCATATTGTCATTTTTTTTTTTTAAGAATTGCCTCATTTAACTTTATTTATTTATTTATTTAAATTTGACCAGAGAGGGAAAGAACGAGAGAGAGAAAGAGAGAGGGAAAGTAAGGAAACAAGCCGCCAGGTCTGGGACTCAAACCATAGTCTGCCATGTGGGAGTCCAGCACCCTTAACCACCTCGCCACTTGCTGGCCCCCATATAGTCATTTTACGACATTTTTCATCCCTAGATACCCTGTGCCCATGATCAGGTACTCACATCTCTAGGTCACCGCTCAGCCCTGGGTAAGCACTCATCTGCTTTCTGTCTCTCTCCTGCCTTGCTTATACTTACTTTCTATGTAGTTAGAACAGTGTTTTCTTTTTGTTTTCAGAATGTACCATTTTTCGTTTGTTTGTTTATTCGATGCATGAAAGAGACAGGTAGGCAGAGATAGAGCACCCTTAATGGGGTCCCAACACCGTGATTTACCGCCAGCTTCAGTCAGCCCCGGTCATGAGGACAGATGTGTCTGGAGTACACAGGGAGATCTCTGGACTTGAACCAATAACCTTCCTGTGTGAGTTTACCTCACTATTGTTTCACTGTCTGGCTCATGAGTACAGTTTTGTTTTTTTTACCAACTTTTTTATGCATTTTCTTTTTTAATCCATTATCTGATAGCACTTTCCTAGCATTGCCTTTCATTTATAATGGGGATATAATCTTTTTTTTTTTTTTTAAGAATTATTTATTTATTTAGCTTTACTTGTTACCAGCATTTTTAAAATTTGACCAGAGAGAATAGGAAAGCGAGAAACTAAGCCTCAGGGTCCAGAACTTGGACCATGGTTGACCGTGTGGGAGTCCAGTTCTCCAAATACCACATCACCCGCTGGCCCCTATAATATTCTTTTGAATAGATTATTAATTAACTTAACTGTTGCCCTTTGAACACTGAGATTATTTCACATCATTTTTAGCTCTTAGAAATAAAACTGTAGTGAGTGACTTTGGGTAAAGGCATTTGATGTATTTGAGTTCATTAAATTTTGTGTGTGTGTGGGACCAGCAGTTAGCATAATGCCTATGTTGTTGAACTCCCATGTAGTCAATCGTGGTTCAAGTCCCGGACCCAGTGGCTTAAACTCACACCAGGCACGTGTGCGTGTGTGCCCAAGATCCCAAGAGGAGAATGGAAGAGAAAGGATTGCAACGTGTCCATCTCCCCTGGGGGTTGATTTCTCACATTCTGTCTCTCTGTCTCTTTCTATCTTTCTGGCAAGTGCACGCACCCTATAGCAAAAACTTCTCCAAAACATAAAAAAATAAAAGATCATTCTGGGCGCATGTGTGTGCATGTCCAAAATCTCAGGAGGAGAATGGAGAACAGACTGGGGCATGGCCATCCCTTCTGGGGGTGATTTCTCACTTTTCCTCTCACTGTCTCTGTTTATCTCTCTCTGGTGAGCACATGCACTCTCTGGCAAAAACCTTTTTTTTTAAATGGTGATAGAATGTAACAAAACATGCCGTATTAACCACTTTCAGTGCTCATGCGTTGGCATTAATTACCCTCACGCTGGTCACCAACCGTCTCCTTTCTCTGTTCATAAAACTTTATTACTCCAAACTCCAAACAAACTCTGTGACCACTATGCAGTTAACTCGCATTCCCCCTCTCCTCTGCTGGTAACCTCTAATCTCCTTTCCAGCTGTGTGAATTGATCTGTTCAAGTACTCTTCTCAGTGGGATCACTGTTACTTGTCCTGTGTCTGACTCATTTAGCAGATTTCCAAGATTCATCTACTTTATAGCATATCAGAACTTCATTTCTTTTTATGGCCAAATAATATTCCTCTTTGTGTGTGTGTGTGTGTGTGTGTGTGTGTGTGTGTGTGTGCACGCACACGTGATAAGTGATATATGTGTATATGTACATGTGTAAAAGAAAATGTAGTAGAACTCGCAGATGCCATAATGGTTATGTTGCTGAACTCCTATGTAGTCGACTGCAAGTCCTGGACCCAGAGACTTAAAATTCACACCGGGTACATGTTGTGTATGCCCAAAATCCCAAGAGGAGAACAGATAAGGGATTGCGGTGTGATTTCTCACTTTCTGTCTCTCTCTCTCTGTCTCTCTGGTGAGTGCATGAACCTTATAGCAAATATCTTAAAGAAAAAAAAGAAAGAAAATATAGTGTGTATATATAATAAAGTATATATATATAATAGGTACGCGTGTGTTTATATAATACAAAAGTTCTTCGTATGTGTGTATACGTGTCGTGTATATACACTTTCTGTACACACACAGTACATTTTCTTTTTTTTTGAAGAGGTTTTTGCTATAGGGCGCGGGCGCTCACCAGACAGATGGAGAGAGACAGAGAGACAGAAATCAAGAAATCACCCCCTAGGTGGGATGGCCACGCCGTAATCCCTTCTCCTCCGTTCTCCTCTTGGGATCTTGGGCACACACGCACACGCGCCCGGCATGCGTTTTAAGCCACCGGGTCCGGGACGCGAACCGCAGTCGACTATGTGGGAGTCCAGCAACATAGCCATTACGCTAACTGCTGATTCCCCAGTACATTTTCTTTTTCCATTCATGTGTTGATGGGCATTTGGTTGTTTCTGCTCTTTGGCTATTATGAATTATGCTGCAGTGAACACTGGCGTTCAAACACCTGCTCCAGTCCCCATTTTAAATTCTTTTGAGTATGTACCGAGGAATGTAATACTGGGTATATGGGAATGCTATGTTTAGCTTCTTGAGGAACCTAAACATTTTTTTAACCCAAGTGCTAGATCTCTCCTTTAGTCGCACCTCGCAGGCACCACCGTCCTTATTTTTGGTGATGAGCTGGAGCTGGCTGGTACTGGCTCACAAGAGCCGATTGTTAGCATCGCTTCCTAGCTCCACATTCGGAGACGTCACGTTGGCAGCTCGAAATCAGCTATAGTGGGAGTATTTTAACCCCCGGAGAGTTGGTCATTAAGCATTTATTTCTCTCTTTTCTTTTTCTCACAAACATGAATTAAAGTCATTGTGTTTCAGGCACTGTTCTGGGTTCTTAAAATACAAAGATGAGTCAGATCCTCTCAGTGCCCATGAGGGGCTTACAGTCTGATAGGCTGAGCAGATACCTCTACAGCTGAGTGCTAGCCAAAACCCTTTTTGTTTCAATTTTTTAGGCTTCTTTTGGGATTGACAAGATTACAGATGCAGTGTTTGGATGTACCAGTGCATATTACACAGAAAAATTGTGGCTTTTCCAAGATTCTCTTAATCCTGGGCAGCCTCTTCTTGCTGCACGCAACTGCAAACTGTTCATGGAACTCAGAGGCCATAGCTTTCTGCTGGGTTGGGAGCAGCAGTGCTGGAGACCAAACCTGTATTATATATAAACCCTATTCATATTTCAGGATGATGTCTTCTTGGGGCTTGGTACAGAACTGCGTTTAGTCTATTTAAAGACATTGATTCTGGAACTTGTGGCAGCCAAGATTTCATTCCCCAGCCTCTTGATATTGATGGTTCTACATCTGCTTTTTGGTATTCAGCCACCTCTGTGATCTGGTTTCAGGTAATTGAGAGTTTTCTGAGCAAAGAAGTAAGTTACATCGTGTCCAACCGCAGAGAAGCCAAGGCAGAGAGCGGCGGGATAAGCCACAGAGGTTGCCCCAGCCCTGGGGAGGTCAGAGTGGAAACGTCATCCATGGCCGATCCAAAACATAGCCAGGCCAGGCTTTCACAGAGGCACGCAGACTCGGTAAGAACCTCCTGGAGAGGACCAGCAGTTAGCATAATGGCTATGTCGCCGAACTCCCATGTAGTTGACCACGGTTCAAGTTCTGGACCCGGTGGCTTAAACTCACACCGAGCGCATGTGTGTGTGGGCCTAGGATCTCCGAAAGGAGAATGGAGGAGAAGGGATTGTGGCATGGCCATCCCCCTGGGGGATGATTTCTCACTTTCTATCTCTCTGTCTTTCTGGTGAATGCATGCGCCCTATAACAAAAACCTCTCCAAAAAAAAAAAATAGAACCTCCTAGAGAAGGAACAATGTGTTTCATAAACTAAAAAAGGAGGCTTTGGTGGGCTCTTTTAGCAGTCTCTGGTTTTAGCAACCTCTGATTTAATCTCATTTGAATTGAGAGGCTGAAGTACGCATGTATGTGTGCAAGAATGCATACGCCCAAAGTCCCAGAACGTGGAGGAGAAGGGATGGCGGTGTGATCATGCCCACTGGGGGTGCTTTCTCTCTCCTTTTCTCTGTTTCTGGTGAGTGCTCATGCTCTCTGGATATTAAAAAGTAAGTAAAATGTCCAGGAACATACACTGTTGGCATTGTGTTGAGGGAAAAAATTTCCAAGGAGCAAAAAAAGGTTTTATAAAATGAAGCATTCATTGTCATTATCTGCTGGAGAATGCAGAGACTCGTAAAGAGGTCAGAGAACACTGGCAGCAGTTTAACCTCAGGTGAAGTCAGAGGCCCTAATCCACCAGGGTTCACTTCCTCTGGGTGGCTCAGACTTGCAAATGGCTTTACCATTGCATCCTACAGGTTGTCTGGGCTCTCCTTTCTGCTGATCCTCAACTGTCACTGCTCCTAGCTTTCTAAGAGGCATGATCCCCCAACACCTGCACCAGCTCACGTTTGTGCACAGGTGGTCTACATAGCATACCTCAAGCTCTTCTCTTCCTGTCAGGTGCCTATGAGCAGAGGGAAGGAGCTGCTGCAGAAGGCCATCAGGAACCAGGTAAGCCAGCTCAGGATGGGATGCAGGTGGCTGTCTCCCACACGGGGAGAGGTTTAGCCTTTCTTCCCTGGCTCTTCTGCAGTGGTAACACCAAATGCACACTCTGCGATATGCAGTATGGTCATTAATCCCCTCTTACAGATGTAGGAGTGGAGGCTCAGAGAAGTATGCACTTTGTCCAGAGTCACCTATGCAGTGAGTGGAAGAGCTAGAGCCACCAAGAGAACCTGCAGGGATGTGGTGGTGGGACACATCTGCTGCACACATGAGCCAGACCTTGGACATTGTTTATCCCATTTGTGAGAATCCAGGCCTGTAAAATTAAGTAGCAGAGGGACCAGCAGATGGCATAATGATTACATCACTGGACTCTCACCTAGTGACCATGGTTCAAGTCCTGTACGTGATGGCATAAAACTCATACTGGGTGGGTGTGCATGCATGCCTACCATTCTGAGAAGAGAAAGGATCATGGTATGGCCATCTATCCCTGGGGAGATGATTTCTCACTTTCTTTCTCTCTGGTGAGCACACATACCCTGTAGCAAAAATCTTTCTTAAAAAAAAGAAAAAGAAAAATTGTGATAGGAAGAGGAATGAGGGTGCTCTTGCGCAAAGAGTTAAGCTGACATCAAAATGGGTCCATTGGGAGCACCAGGTAGTGTAATGGTTACATCGCTGGACTCTCACATAGTTGACTGCAGTTTGAGTCCCAGACCTGGGGGCTTAAAACTCATGCCAGGCATATGTGCATACATGCCCAAAATCTGGAGAGGAAAATGGAGAAGAAGGGATTGTGACATGGCCATCTCCTCTGGGGTTGGAGGGTGATTTCTCGCTCTCTGTTCTCTCTGGTGAGTGCATGCGCCCTATAGCAAAAATCCCTCTAAGGAAAAAAAAAAAGATGGGTTCATTGGCTGCCATGAGGGGGCTAGTGCTTCCGCCTACAGGAGGCGGAAGGTCTGCAGTCAGCGTAGGTTCTTGTCGATGATGTCACTAGTATTCACTGTGTGCATGCTGTGTGAACTAAGCGCTTCTTCTTTTTCTTTTTTAAATTATTTTATTTCACTTTATTTATTATTATATCATTATTATTTTTCAGTTTGATCAGAGAGAGACAGAGAGAGGAAGTGAAAAAGCAAGCCACCAGGTCCAAGACATGAACTGTGGTCGGCCATGTGGGAGTCCAGCGCCCCCAACCACCACGCCACTTGCCAGCCCCAGCGCTTCTTTATAGATGCTTCCCCACTCCTGACAGCCAGCCCCATAAAGGCATATTTTCCTCCTGGGTCACAGGTGGTCACTGCAGAACATCCCTGTTGGTGTGGCCAGCCCTTGTGCAGGACAGGTTGGGATGGACTGTCTAGGCACTGCACTCTCTCTGCCTGCCCTCTGACCCCATAACTTCCCATAGATGACCAGAGCTCCCAGAAGCAATTTCTTTTTTAAAACAGTATTTATTTATTTATTTTTATTTGTTCGTTTATTTATTTTGAATTTGCTATAGGGCATGTGCACCCATCAGAGAGAGGGAAAGTTGAGAAAGCAAGCTGTCAGGTCCAGGACTTGAACAGTGGTCAGCTATATGGGATTGCAGCGTGTTAACCACCACGCCACCTGAAGGCCCCGGCAGTTTTGACCTGTCCCTGTCCTCCTCAGGCCTTAGGGAGTTTGGTGCTCCCACCTAACTCTGCCTTGATTTTTCAGGGGAGCAGCAGTGGAGGAAGCAGTGGGAGTAGCAGCCTCCTGACCAGTGCCCGCTCCTGGGGAGTGAGGATTCTGCACGTGGATGGTACCTTCTCTGCCTGGGGTTCTTGGAGAGGGGAGGATTGGTGACTTTGACTTTCGGAATGTCAGCTTTTGGGGGATCATAGTTGTATCAGCTTCTTGCTGGAAGTAGAAGTAGTCACCATGAACAAGCTGTTTGCAGGTCGTAATAATCACCTTAAAATAGATGTCCTGGACTGGCTAGTGGTAACAGATATCATACCCTGTCTTACTCTGACTCTGGGTTTTTCTCTGATCTGTTTTAGTTGCTTGGTACAGATGGGGCAGGCCTGGGTGCTGACTGAGGTGCTTTTTCACCCTTTGGTACAGAGATCTTCCAAAGGAATTGAAGGGGCTCTGCGGGAGAGGTTCCTAGTCAGAAGGTGGTGGGCAGCAGTGTGGAGGAGCTCCAGTTCCTTGGAAAATCAGCCATGTCTCACATGATCTAATTTCCTGCCTTCCTGTGTGTTAGAAAAGCTCCGTTTATCTGGCTCCTGCTGCGTCTTCACCTAGGGATACTTTGGAGTAATTTACATGGCTTGGTCTCCCTCACAGCAGCAGCTCTTCAGTAGCACCTTAAAGTCTTTAGAGAGCCATAAGGCAGCTCGTGCTCCAAAGTGAGTTGTATTTAATGGCACAAAAGAGCATGAAGCTAGCATAGGTGCTTTTCCAGGAAGAGAGGACTCAGCCCTTACCTCTGTTGTCAGGAGATGTAGAGGTGACATGTAGCCAGAAGGTGGCAGGCAAGGCTGGTGTAATCCAGGGCTCTGCAGGGGAACAAGTTCAGTTCTCTAGCCCAGGAATGGGCTGTCCTGGATAAATGAGGAGTAAATGCCTTTGGCCACAGCCTCTGTCTCCTTCCTAGACATGATGGTGCACGTGCGGCAACTGTCCCTTGGTCCCTTATGTGTGAAGAAACAGGAGTCAAGGAAGTCAGAGGTAGGTTATCCTGCTCACCTGAAGGACAGTGGGTGGTTTTCAGGGAAGTCTCGTGTGACTTCATGCCCCCCTGAGCCATCTGTTCCTGGCTGCAGAGTGCAGCCTCTGGAACTGCATTCCTAGTGGGGCACTGCTCTCTCTTCTCTTCCTGAGGCACCTGCAAACTTCCTGTGGTGCTTGCCCTGCCACGTATTGCCGGTGGGTAGTCCTGGCCCAGATAGAATTCATAAGTGCTCATGGTCTGCTGACCAGGCTGCCATTCTTGGGCTGCCTCTTGGCCTGGGATTGAGCTTACTTACACATTGCGTGGGTGGAGGAGTAGGAAAGAGGGTGTGGCTTGAAATAGCTGCCGTTCCAATTCTGGATGTTTTTTTTGCCTTTTCCTGGGTTTAGAACTATGTGTACCAGGACTAGCAGTTGGCATAATGGCTATGTCACTGGGCTCCCATGTAGTTGACCGTGGTTCAAGTTCTGGACCCAGTGGCTTAAACTCATGCCAGGCACATGTGCATGCATGCAAATAAAAAGAACTATGTGTACTGCATCAAGAGAGCCCAGGCTGGTTTGAAGGCACAGTCTCTTTACCTAAGCCTAAATTTGAGGAAGGATGAAAATCTGCAGATGGGGCCAGCAGATGGAGTGATGGTTAAGGCACTGGACTCTCACATGGTCTGCCGTTTGAGTCCTGGACTTGGTGACTTGCTTTCTCACTTTCCCTCTCTCGTACTTTGTCTCTGGTGAATGTACTTGCCCTATGGCAAATTAATAAGAAATAATAATAATAAATAAAATGAAATATTGTTTAACAGAATTATTTATTTATTTATTTAAATTTGCCTGGAGTGGGAGGATGAGAAAGCAAGCCATCAGTCTGGGACCCGAACCTCAGTTGGCCATGTGGGACTCCAGAGCCCTCAACCACCATGCCATCTACAGCCCCAAATAAATAATTCTTAAAAAAAAGAAATTAAAAACTGCAGATCACCCAGGGCCCGACCTCTGGGAGCAGGCCTAGCCATAGTAGCAAATCATGCAAAGTAGATAGCTTCAGACACCTCTCTCTCCACACCCGCTGGTCTAGGAGTTTTGGGGGATTTTGCTGCTAAATAGATTTGTAGTTTTCAAAATTCAAGACTCCGTGATGAAAAGTTCCCTGCCTCCAGTTTCTTCCCCCAGCCCCAACTTTCCTCACTTGGAAAAACACGAAGTTGCTCAGGTATCCCCATAGGACTCCATGCAGATGTGCAGCATTTTTCTTTTGCTTTAACTTAGTCTGTCTTGCAGTTATTTGGGAACCTTTTGGACTGAATGTGATCTTATCTGTGAGGAGCTGTGGGGGCTTCTTTGGATTTTATTTGTCCTCCAGCTGTGGCCTGGAGGGAATCTGGAACCTCCTTGGACCCAGAGGCACAGACAGTCATGAGTCCACTGGCTCCTCACTGGCCCCTGAGCTCTTTAGCTGATTTTTTAAATTTATTCCAGTTTTTGTTTATTTGTTTTGTTTTGAGTCTTTTGCTAGATGGTAATTGTGCTCCCTGGAAAGAGAGAGAAATCCCCCCCAAGGCGGGATGGCCATACAGCAATCCCTTCTCTTTCATTCTCCTCTCAAAATTTTGGGCACACCTACACACATGCCAGCATGTTTTATAAGCTGCTGGGTCTGCGGCTTGAGCTACATACTCAGCCATATGGGATCCAGCCACCTTAACCTCTGGACTACCTGCTGGCACTCCATTTAGTTTTTAATATCAGCTCTTTTTTTTTTAATTTTTATTTATTTATTTCCATTTGTTGTTATTATTTTGGGGGAGAGGCTTTGCTACAGGGCATGTGCACTCGCCAGAAAGACAAAAACAGAGAGACAGAAAGTGAGAAATCACCCCCCAGGGGGGATGGCCATGTCGCAGTCCCTTCTCCATTTTCCTCTCGGGACCTTGGACATGCAGGCACATGCTCCTGGCCTGAGTTTAAGCCACCGGGTCTGGGACTCGAACTGCCGTCGACTACGACCAGCGCTACGTCCAGTGACATAGCCATTATGCCAACTGCTGGTCCTGCCATTTGTTATTACTGTTTAATTTAACCAGAAAGAGACAGAGAAAGGGAAAGCGAAAAAGCAAGCCAGCAGGTCCGGGACTGGAACCACAGTCAGCCTTGTGGGAATCCAGCACCTTTAACCACCACGCCACCTCCAGCCCCAATATTTGCTCTTTGTCTTTGGCTTAAATGTTGATTTTGACCCACAGAGTCACGGTGTAGGACAGCAAAAGGCTCTTGTCCTTACCTGTGCTCCATAAGGTGAGCTTGGAACTGCAGCAACGCCTATAAAATACAAGCTGCCCTTTTGTGAGCGTGTCCTTGGACATGGTTTCCTGGAATCTGTGCCATACCCTATGAGATAGATGGGCCCCTAGCGTTATGGATTGCATGGCTCTGTTACCACCCAGGCCCATGAGCCTCTGAAGTGCCTGCTCTTTGTGCAACCCTGAATTCCCTCCACAAAGCCAGCCTCATCGAGATTCACATCCAGGGTACCCAGCGTACCTCTTGTCCCTGGGGAAGCAGACAGAGTCATGTGCTGGGGAACAGAAATTGGAGGTGAGGAGACTTTCATTGTAGATCTTTTTGAATTTCGAACAACACAAATCAATTTAGCAGCAAAATCCCCCAACACTCCCAGACCAGAAGGTGTGGAGAGAGAGATACTGGAGGCTGAACTCTCCACTCCCTGCTCGTGGTTTGCTGCTACTGCAAGGCCTGTGCCTGGACGCTAGACCCTGGATGATCTGTAGATTATTTTTTTAAGATTTACTTACTTAATTTTATTTATTATTATTTTTTAAATTTGCTATAAGGCCTATGAACTTACCATGGAGAGACAGAACGAGAGAGAGAGGGAAAGTGAGAAAGTAAGCTACCAGGTCCAAGACTCAAACCACAGTGAGCCATGTGGGAGTCTAGCACCTTAACCGCCACACTCTTTGCTGGCCCTGATTTTTTTTAAGAGAGGTTTTTGTGGGACCAGCAGTTGGCGTAATGGCTATGTCCCTGGACTCCCATGTAGTCGACCACAGTTCAAGTCCTGGACCGGGTGGCTTAAACTCAACGCTGGGCATGTGTGTGTGTGTGCCCATGATCTCGAGAGGAGAAGGGATTGCGGTGTGGCCATACCCCCTGGGAGGGTGATGTCTCGCTTTCTGTCTCTCTATCTGTCTCTGTCTTTCTGGCGAGTGCACACACCTCATAGCGAAAACTTCTCAAAAAAAAAAAAAAGAGAGAGAGATTTTTGCTATAGGGCATGTGTACTTGCCAAAGACACAGAGAGAGATGGAGAGAGAAGAAATGAGAAATCACCCCCCAGAGGGATAGCCATGCCACAATCCCTTCTCCATTCTCCTCTGGGAATTTTGGGAATGCATGCACATGTGCCCAGAATGAGTTTCAAACCACCAGGTCGGGACTTGAACTGTGGTCAGCCACCATACCCACTACACCACCTGCTGGCCCCTGATCTGTAGATTGTAATTCTTCCTCACGTTTAGGTTTGGGTGAACAGACTGTGCTGTTAACCTAGCCTCGAGCAGCTTGGGGGCTGCTCCAGCTCAGGCCAAGAGTGCTTCTACAGGCCTCCCAGCAGCAGGAAGCAAAGTGGGACAGACTCACTGCGACTTGGCCTCCCAGGCGTGGTTCCTCTACCCCCATGGCTCCCTCACATCCTTAACCTATTTTCCCTTTCCATTTAGGGAACAAGTCCAGCAGCAGAGTCAAGAACACAGAAAGGTCAGTGTGGTAGCTTTTCCTCATCTAATTGCAATCCCTCCCTCCCTAAACACTTCCCCAAGACTCCCTCTGTGGTGGCATCTGTTCACTTTTCTATGGCAGGAAGCGAGTCCAGGTTGGGTCGCCCCCTCGTGTTTCCAGGGCTCGGGCCTCAGATTTCTGCAGTGAGAGGTGTGTCCAAGAGCAAGTCCAGAGCTGCTGGGCCTGGGTTTCTCCTTGGGACCCAGGACCCCCTGCAGGCACTTTGGCTCCCACATCCTCTAGCTGTTCCTGGGCATCGATTGAAATTCCGCATCCTTTTCCTTCCGATTCAGTAGCAGTTTGGGGTGGGCAGTTTGACAGCTGCCTCCTGCTTTCAGAAATGCCAAACTTCCTGAAACTGACAAACAGGCAGATTGATGGGCTCCATCTCCTGGCTCCTCTTGGACAGCAGAAGAGTCCCCCCCCGCCCCAATGTTTCTCCCAAAGATGCTCTTTAAGTGGCATTTATTCGTGCACAAGCCAGAGCTAAGAAAAGTCACTTGGCACCTCTCTCGTGCTCAAAATCGATTGAAATTCCGCATCCTTTTCCTTCCGATTCAGTAGCAGTTTGGGGTGGGCAGTTTGACAGCTGCCTCCTGCTTTCAGAAATGCCAAACTTCCTGAAACTGACAAACAGGCAGATTGATGGGCTCCGTCTCCTGGCTCCTCTTGGACAGCAGAAGAGTCCCCCCCCCGCCCCAATGTTTCTCCCAAAGATGCTCTTTAAGTGGCATTTATTCGTGCACAAGCCAGAGCTAAGAAAAGTCACTTGGCACCTCTCTCGTGCTCAAAATTCAAGGAAGTCTGTAGAGGAATTGATTTTAATCACTGTCTCAGTTAATTAGAAAGACCAGAAATCGTCCCAAAAAAGTAATTAATGGGAGCTGCTGTTCCAGGAGGAAAGGCTGCTTTCTGCTTGGGTGCTAGCCGTAGCTGAAGCAGGGTTGGAGCAGTGCGTTGCCAGCCTCTTTGGGGTACTGTGGCTGTTAGACCCACCCAGGAATCTGGCCTGCCTTAGCTGCCCCTGTGACAGGACTCTTGGTCACCCTCGGAAGATAGAAGTGATCTTAATGCCTGAGAGGTTTTGTAAACTACAAATAACTAGCTGGAAGGGGCTGAATCTCTGGATTAATTAACTTCAAATTTTTCTTCTCAGCACTCCTTTGCCCTATTTTTTTCAGAAGCCAGATTTCATCTAATATTTTTCTACTATCTTGCAGCTAAAATCACTGAATATTCTTTATCTTTCTTCCTATCTGTTCACGCACTCCCAATCCCCACTAAAAACCCAGGGACCTTGTGGAGATTTCTGTCCAGAGTATGTTCTCAGCCTCTCGGGATTCTGGGGCTCCAGGCACAAAGGTCTAGAAGGGACCTGGGTCTTAGTGGGACTGACCACCACAGCCCTGTTTTAGCAGAAACTAGCAAGGACCAGGTTTCCCCTACCAGCCTGATTTCTTTTTTGTTCATTTGGGGTTTATTGGCAGAGGGAAATGGGGCTTCTTTTTTTTTTCTTCCATAGGGCATGTGTGTTTCCTGGAGAGACAGAGAGAAGGAAAGTGAGAGATCACTCCCTTGGTGAGTGGGGGATGGCCGTGCCACAATCACTTCTCCATTCTTGAATCTCTCAGGATTTTGGTATGTGGCTGTATAGACACACACACACACACACACACACAGTATGGTTTTCAAGCCACCAGGTTCAGGGCTCAAACATGGTTGACGATGTGGGGGTCCAGCTACCCAGCCACCATGCCACCCGCTGGTACCCAGGCCTCTGCTAGCAGTGGTGGCGTCTTGATTACCACCCTCCAGAGTCCCCACAGGAGGCCAGCGTCCTGCTAAGGGCAGGCAGCTCTGCCAGTTGTAGAGGCTGGAGATCGGAGGCCTGCTTCACCTCTGCCAATTGGAAAGGCACAGCCTGTAGCAGCCTGTTTTCCAGTTCCGGAAGGCTCTGGGGCTCTGGCAGAGCCTGGCCTCTGAGCATTTCCCGTGAGTGCAGTGCGGGCCCTGGTCTGGGCAGACAGCTGATGTGTGCATTCTTCCCTCCAGTGGCCAAACTGAAGGCTCCGTTCCTCAAAATAGAAGATGAGAGCAGGTGAGTGGGACCTCCTCTCTCTTTGCTTACCCCTGCAGCCCCACACGGAGGAGGGGGGTGCTCATGGGCCCCAGGCTCACCAGGGGACATGGAGCCCCTCAGCTTCACACTGTCATCTTCCCCACAAGCTTCTGGCCCACTGTCATGGAGCAGTCTCCTGCAGACCAAGAGGAGCCTCTGATGGCATTCTCCAGCTGGTACTGCTCTTGGAGATGAGTCAGAGGTTAATGATCTTGTGTGTCAGTTACCTTCACTTAATACCCTGCCTCGTTGAGCTCCTGTGTCCCATCCAGGCTCATTATCACTATCATTTCTCCCTGGGTGTTGCTGACTTCTAAGGTGGAGTCGTTTCTAGCCCAGTCATAGTTTTAGCACAGTCCCAGATGTCACCTTGGCTGATGTGGGGTGCTGGGCGTGGTGCTGAGATTCCCTTGACAGACCACTATGTACTTAAAATTTTTCTCTTTGGCTTTGAAAGACCTTTCGCTGGCCCATGTTTTTTCATGAGAACCTTGGGTTAAAAAAAAGGCAGGAGAGTCCATCTCTTTATTGGTTAGAAAACTGAGGTCAGATAAAGTAAGGGACTGTGTAGCCATCATGTTGCTAATGATTTTCAGTCTGAGGCTAGAGTCCAGGCTAGTGTCCCGGCCACCCTGCCTGGAACTCTCAGCTCTGTCCTCTCTGTCTACTGTTAGAGCTTCTTCTGTCTGGAGCAGGAGGGTCACCTTGATGATATAGCCTGATCTGTTAGCAGCCACCTTGATTATCAGTCAGTCTTCAGTAAGGACGAGATCAAAACTCCATGTGAATCTATAATTATCTCAAAGTTTAGAATTTCTTATATTTGGGGACAATCAGTTGGCATAATGGCCATGTCGCTGGACTCCCACGTAGTTGACTGCCGTTCGAGTCCCGGACCTGGTGGCTTAAACTCACACCGGGTGCATGTGCGTGTGTTCCCAGCATCCGAGAGGAAAATGGGGGAGAAGGGATTGCGGCATGGCCATCCCCCCAGGGGGGTGATTTCTTGCTTTCTGTCTCTGTCTCTCTTTCTCTCTTTCTGGCGAGCGCACGTACCCTATAGCAGAAACCTCTCCAAAAAAAAAAATTATATTTGCTATAGTGTGCTTGCACTGACTAGAAACAGGAAAAAGGAGAAAAGTAAGAAAGCACTCCCCAGGGGGGATGGCCACACCAAAGTCCCTTATTCTCCATTCTCCTCTCAGGACTTTGGACACACACACATGGCTGGCGTGTTTTTCAAGCTTCTGGGTCTAGACCTTGAACCACATAGTCAGACATGTGATGGAATCCAGCTACCTTAGCCTCCACCCCACTGGCTGGCCTCAAAATTGAAAAAAAATTTTAAAAGGAAACAAGTCGTCATATATCTAGCAGAGAATACTTCCAGAATGTTCTATGTGCCTCAGCTTTGGACAGAGCAGCTGAAGACCCAGCCCCAGGGGCCTGCATGCCTGCCCAGCCCCCAGGTGGGTCTTGGCTCTCTTCTCAGTGCCTGCAGACAGTACAGAGCTGGCTCTGGTGGCCCCAAGCTGAGTGGAAAGAACCTGGGGATGCTACCGAGGCACTCCCTTCTGGTTCTAGTGGGATGGAGTGTGTGTTGCTCCCAGCAGCTTCATGGCTAGTCATGCACAGTGGGCGTGGCTCGGGTGCACCAGCGAGACTGCCAGGGCCTCGTGTCTGCACTGTCTGGTGCAGGAGGCAGGCCCAAGTCGGAATGCTGTCTCTGCAGGGTAGGTCACTTATGCACTGCTGGCATCACAGAGTGGAGGGGATCCAGGTGGAGCCTAGGTCTCCAGCGCTGTGTGCTGTGCACTGTTTGAAGCACGTGTTCTTCAAATCCCATTGGCTTGACCAATCTGAGGTTTTTGGGGTTTTTTTGTTTTTGTTTTTTTTTTTTAGAGGTTTTTGCTATAGGGCGTGTGTGCTCACCAGACAGAGAGAGACAGACATAGAGACAGAAACCGAGAAATCACCCCCCAGAGGGGATGGTCACGCCACAATCCCTTCTCCTCCATTCTCCTCTCGGGATCTCGGGCACGCACGCACACGTGCCCGGCGTGAGTTCAAAGCGAACGGGTCCGGGACTCGAACCGCGATCGACTACGTGGGAGTCCAGCGACATAGCCATTACGCCAACTGCTGGTTTCCACCAATCTGAGGTTTTGAGCTTCCTGCGCAGAAATAAAATGTCACTGAGAAGGAAGAAACAGGGTGCCAGTGTTGTGGAGGGCACCCCTTTTCCCTCAAGGGTCCCAGAAGACTTATTCATTTTCTCCTGAGGCCACAGGGCTCTCCCCACCCCCAGGAACCTATGGCCTGCACTCCACACCGAGTGGGAGTCATCGCAGTGTGCCCAGCAAGCACATCAGTCACCAGGGTCTGCTGAGCGCACGGATCAGCTCTGGCTCTAGGAATCGTGAATGTTTGCTACTCGAGGCAAACTGCCACAACCACTCAGGACAGGTCTGAGTCCACAGCCCTCACTGCTCTGCTCCTGTGTTCTGGACACCAGCCCTCAGGTGATGCCAAGGACCAGCTTAGAGCAAAACCACTTCCCTTCATGGAGCAGGAAAATCACTGGTTCAAACAGTCTTCCATTTAGATTCGGCCAGGCCTAGGGTCCTTAAAGGTTATTGCAGGGTTAAGAAACAGAGTGAGAAGGTGGCAAAAACTAGATCAGGAGTCGGGAGATACAGCCACTGGTCTGGTCTTGGCCAGTTACTCATCATGAGCCCTTGGGTAATTCATGGAACTTTTGGGCTTACTTTCCTTTCCTGTAAAACAGACTAACGTGCTTCATCCACTCGGCCCTGAGGAGAGGGTCATAGCATTCAAAAGAGGTGGTGAGTGCAAATGCATTTGCAGCGCAGACACGGAGAGCATAAATATTCATTTAACTTTAAAAGGCTGCCAAGAGTTTCTGTTTTAGAACTTAAAAGGTGAGTGAGGCTGGCAGGTAGTGTGGTGGTTAAGGCGCTGGACTCCCATATGACTGACCGCAGTTTGAGTCCTGTACCTGGTGGCTAGCTTTCTCTCTCTCTTTTTTTTTTGGAGAGGTTTTTGCTATAGGGTGCGTACACTCGCCAGAAAGAGAGACAGAAAGCGAGAAATCACCCCCTGGGGAGATGGCCACACCACAACCTCTTCTCCATTCTCCTCTCAGGATCTTGGGAACGCACGCACACAGGCCCAGTGTGAGTTTAAACCACCGGGTCTGGGACTCAAACTACAGTCGACTACATGGGAGTACAGCGACATAGCCATTATACCAACTGCTGGTCCCGCTTTATCACTTTTAATACATTTTATTGTTATTAAAAAATAATACTGTATGGGGCTGGCAGATGGCATGGTAGTTAAAGGCGCTGGACTCCCACATGACTGACCTTGTTTTAAGTCCTGGACTGGGTGGCTTGCTTTCTCACTTTCTCTCTCTCTCTGATCAAACTGGAAAATAATGAAGTTAAATAAAAAATAATTATTTTAAAAAATAATAATAGTATAGGGGTCGGCAGGTGGCATAGAAGTTAAGGTTCTGGACTCCCATGTGGCCAACCAGTTTGAGTCCTGGATCTGATGACTTGCTCACTTTCCCTTTCTCTGGTGAAATTAGAAACAGAAATAGGGACCAGTAGATGGCATATGGTTATGTTGCTGGACTCCCACATAGTTGACCATCATGCCCAAGATCCTGAGGAGAATGGAGAAGAAGGGATGGCGGTGTGGCCATCCCCCCTGGGGGTGATTTCTTGCTTTCTCTCTCTCTCTGTCAAGCACACATGCCCTATAGCAGAAATCTCTCAAAAAAGAAAGAAAAATTAACTAAAAAAATTATTTTAAAATAATATTATAAATTTGAATAAATTATTATTTTTTAATAATCTTGTCCATTTATGTACTTATTTTTAATTAGACCAGAGAAGGACAGAGAGAGACAGAAAGCAAACCGCCAGGTCCGGGACTTGAACCGTAGGTGGCCACATGGGAGCCCAGTGCTCTTAAACACCATGCCACCCACCAACCCCCTAAATAATTTTTTTTGGAGAGGTTTTTGCTACAGGGCGTGTGCACTCACCAGAAAGACAGAGACAGACAGAGAGAAAGTGAGATATCACCCCCTGGGGGGATGGCCACTCCGCAATCCCTTCTCCTCCCTTCTCCTCTCAGGATCTTGGGAGATCTGGGCACATGTGCCCAGCATGAGTTTAAGCCACTGGGTCTAGGACTTGAACCGCGGTTGACTACATGCGAGTCCAGTGACATAGCCATAACCATAGCCTAACTGCTGGTCCCAATAATTTTAAAAAAAATTAAAAATAGCAGTTATGTCAGTAGGCTCCCACATGGATGACCATGGTCCAAGTCCCGAACCTGGTAGCTTGAAACTCACACTAGGCACATGTGTCTGCATGTGTGCCCAAGATCATGGGAGGAGGGTGGAAGAGAAGGGATTGTAGTTTGGCACTAGAGGGTGATTTCTCACTTTCCCTCTCACTGTCTCTGTCTCTCTCTCTTTGATGAGTCCATGCACCCTAAGGCAAAAACCTCTAAAAAATAGAAAGGGGCCAGCAGGTGGTGTGGTTAAGAGCTCTGGATTCCCATAAGGCAGACCACGGTTCAAGTCCTGAATGTAGCATTTCACTTTCTCACTTTCTCTCTCTCTCTTCCTCACTGTGTCCCTCTCTGGTCAAATTTTAAATTGATTAATTAATTCAATAAAATTTAAAAAACGTTAAAAACGTGAAGGTAAGACTCCATTTGACCAGGATTGGAATTGTAGGGATAACTGGGCTAGTTCCACATCCTTTCCCTTCCCCGCTGTAGTCAAAGTGGAAGTTTTTTGTGTTTCAGGAAGTTTCGTCCTTTCCATCATCAGTTTAAATCCTTTCCTGAAATTTCTTTTCTGGGACCCAAAGATGCAAGTCCATTTGAGACCTCAACGACCCCGGGCAACTCGCACAATACCAGGTGGGTCTTTCTGGTTCCTGTGTACCATGGGCTGGTGACAGGCCAGTGTCCTCCCTGTGGGAGCCTGCTGGTCAGACTTGGGGACGGCCATGTGTTTGCTCCTTAGGCGAAGTCTATTCTGGGAACTTCGCCCGGAAAAGACACACTGGTGCTGCTCATCTATTTTACTTGCATTATTCATCCCCACGGAAGAATTTGACTTAAGTGTCCAGAGAGCAATTTACTGGTTTCTCAAACGTGAATCTACAGACCACCATCATCAGAGTCCCCTGTCAGGGTCCAGAACGTCACCCCCTTCCCGCCACAGAATCAGAATCTCTGATGGTGGGAGTCCCAAGGGCTGCTCCACACAAGCTCCCAGGTGATTTCTTGGCACATCATAGTTTGAGTTCCTTCCTGGGCTAAACATCAGGAATAACTGGATAAGGGGGCGGGGGGGGGAGTGCTATAGACTTGCTAATGTGCCTACCTGCAGATAACTGAGAATTTAAACCTCTTTTGACAGAAACAGAGAAGGAGTATGGCTTGGGGGATGGGCTAGATGCCTTCTCAGGCCCTGTGAAAATTCCGGATCTGGTGGCTTGACCAGTTGGTTCACAGACCAGGAGAGAGAACAGGGCAGTCTTGCCTAAGAGTTCCTAAGGCCAGAAGGGCTGGGTCAGGACTAGCACAGATGGGAGGGGAAGGAATGGGACACAGCAGTGCAACTCCCTCCTTATCTGCAGTTTGAGCCACTGAGAGTTTGGGAATATACTGGATAAGGTGAGACCTCTGTGGATAAAATGGGGAATCAAAGGAAGTCCAAGCTGAGGTTAAGCCTTAGGATCCTTTACACCTTTGCTAGAAGGTGCAAGGGATACCAAAGAGCCAGTCAGAAGGCCGCCCAGGGAGCGCCAGCAGAGCTACTAGGATCGCAGAGGAGCTGAGAGCTGTAGAGGAAAGGCGGGCGATAATGCTCTGGTGTCTGCGTGTGAAAAGCCAGGGCAGGGGTCGCCCCGGTGGGACAGACTCAGGATTCTGAGGGGCCATGTGTGCACACATGTAGAAAACTGTTGGAAGAAATACTCAGTTTCTACACTTTTTTTAATGATTATTTTTATTTCTTTTTCTTTCTTTCTTTCCTTTTCCCTTTTATTTACCTTCTTTTTTTTTCTTCCCCTTTTCACAAGAGAGGGTGGGGGAGAGAGAGGGAAAGTAAGAAAGCAAGCCACCAGGTCCGGGACTTGAACTGCAGTTGGTCACGTGGGAGTCCAGCGCCCTTAACCACCACACCACCTGCCAGCCCCAGTTTTTCTTTTTTTTTTTTTTTTTGCTATAGGGCTCATGTGCTCGCCAGAAAGACAGAGAGACAGAGAGAAAGCGAGAAATCACCCTCCCAGGGGGGATGGCCATGCAGCAATCCCTTCTCCGTTCTCCTCTCAGGATCTTGGGTACGCACGCACACACACCCAGTGTGAGTTTAAGCCATTGGGTCTGGGACTCAAACCGCAGTCGGCTACATGGGAGTTCAGCGACACAGCCATTTAGGCTAACTGCTGGTCCCCCAGCCCCAGTTTTTACACTTTTTAAATTACTGTATTTCAACATTCAAGAGTTAAAAGGGTTTTAAGAGAAAAGTCTATAGTGTCTACCCTTGCTTCCAGCTTCCGGTTCTGGGTCTGTCTCCAGAGCTAGGTCATGAATGACAAGTATACGTGTGTCCTTCCTTCCCTCGCTCACATCAAGACTAACATGCTGTGCACTGTGCTGGGCTTTAGTCAGTCTCTTATTTATTTTATTTATTTATATTTTTTTTGAGCGGTTTTTGCTATCGGGCACTTTTGCTCGCCAGACAGAGACAGAGACAGAAAGCGAGAAATCCCCCCCCAGGGGGATGGCCACGCCACAATCCCTTCTCCGTTCTCCTCTCGGGATCTTGGGCACGCACGCACACGTGCCCGGCGTGAGTTTAAGCCACCGGGTCCAAGACGCGAACCGTGGTCGACTACGTGAGAGTCCAGCGACATAGCCATTACGCTAACTGCTGGTCCCCTAGTCAGTCTCTTATTGATGTCAAATGCTTAGCTTCACTCCAGTGAGTAATCGTGTTCAGGAGAAATTTGCGATCATTCTAGTACATTTGTGGACTAAATTCCGTAAGGTAGAAATGTGGGATCAAAGGTACCTGCATTTACAATTTTTATTAGTGTGACCAAATTGCTTTTCACAGAGATACCAATTGACACACAGACTGCACTATTCTGGAGAGCCTGTTCCCAGCCCCTTGCCTAACTTTTTAGTCTCTGGCAATCTGACATCTTGAAAACTGTATGTCATTTTTATTTCGTATGAATTAGGTTAAATGTGTTTTCATGTTTGAGCATTTGAACCTCTTTGCAAGACCCTTCTTTCTATCCTTTGCTTATTTTTCTATTGGGTTATTAATTACTTTCTTAGTGATTTATAAGGAATACTTTATATATTAGAGAAATGAGCCCTTTGTTATTAAGTCTATATATAAAACAAAACAAAAACAAGAGGTTTGTGGTTTGTCTTTTTTGTTGTTGTTATAGGGTACGAGCTCTCATCAGAGAGAGAGGGCAAAAAGGTGAGAAATCACCCCCCAAGGGGAGCGGCCATGCTGTAATCCCTTCTCTTCCAGTCTAAGGATTTAGGGCACATACTTACACATGCCCAGTGTGGTTCTTGAGCCACTAGGTCCAGGACTTAATCTGTGCAGCCAGATTTGTGGGATCCAGTGCTTTAACCTCCATGCCACCTTCTGGCCCATGGGATTTGTCTTTTAACTTAGGGTTTTTGCCATGCATATGTTTAAATTAGTGGAAATGGTTCAGACAGCTGGATCCCACATGGCCAGCTGCATGATTCAAGTCCCAGCCCAGCTGTTTGAAAAACACATGTATGTATGTGTGCCCATAATCCCAAGAGGAGAATGGTGGAGTAGGAATTGTGTCATGGTCATCCCGGGGGCGGGGGCAGGGGTGGCATATATTCTGTATAGGGCATATAAAACACATGCCCTATAGTAAATGATTTTTCTCTCTTTAGTACAGAAATCTGGGTCTTATCACACAGTCTCTAAATCAAAACTGAAGGGTGGTGAGGCCAGCAGGTGGTTAAGGTGCTGGACATCTACATGGGTGACCACAGTTCAAGTCCTGGACCTGGAAGCTTGCTTTCTCATTTTCCCTCTCTCTTTCTCTCTCTGGTGGGCACACATGCCCTATAGCAAATTAAAATATACTAATATTGATAAATAAAATTAAATAAATAATTCTTTATCAAGAAAAACTGGAGGGGGACCAGCAGTTAGCATAATGATTATGTCGCTGGATTCCCATGTAGTTGACCATGGTTCATGTCCCAGACCCAGTGGCTTAAAACTCAAGCCGGGCATGTGTGCGTGCATGCCCAAGATCCCAAGAGGAGAATGGAGGAGAAGGGATTGCGGCGTGACCATTCCACCTGGAAAAAAAGCTTTCTGTCTCTCTGGCAAGCGCACACGCCCTATGGCAAAAACCTCTCCCAAAAAAAGAAAAACTGGAGGGATGGGAGGGGGTAAAAAAAATTGTTTGTATTGGGTTGTCAGGAAAGTCATGACACATTTTTGCATAGAAAAATACATCATGACTTTCCTGACAATGTAATAGTTGGATTTATCACCTTTTCTATGTTTTCTGTCATACTTAAAGAAGAATGTTTTGGACTGATCGAGTTTGTTAGGACAGCGAAACAGCAATGCCGTACACATCCTTAGAAATAATGGAGCTGGGGCTGGCAATTGGTGTGGTTGGGGATGCTGGACTCCCACATGGCCAACTGTGGTTCGAGTCCTGGACCTGTTGGTTTGCTTTCTCTCTTTTCAAATTAAAATAAATAAATAAATAGAGACCAGCAGGTAGCATAGTGGCTATGTTGCTGAACTCCCATATAGTCGACCGCGGTTCGAGTCCCGGACCTGGTGGCTTAAACTCACAGCGGGCACGTGTGCGTGCGTGCCCAAGATCCTGAGAGGAGAATGGAGGAGAAGGGATTGCGGCGTGACCATCCCCTCTGGGGGGGTGATTTCTCGCTTTCTGTCTCTCTGTCTCTCTCTTTCTGGTGAGTGCAGCGCCCTATAGCAAAAACCTCAAAAAAAAAAAACAACTTTCTTTCCCCCTTCAAATTCAGGGGAAAGAAAGCAGGAAAGAAAAAAAAAAGAAAGAAAGAAAGAAAAAGAAATAAAGTTAAATATAGTAATTCTTTTTTAAAAAATGATTGCCTTAAGAAATAATGGAACTGAGGACCAGCCAGGTGGCATGGTGGTTAAGGCAGCTGAATCTTACATGGCAGACTGGTGGTTCAAGTCCTGGACCCAGTAGCTTAAGAAACTTGCCAGGGGGACCAGCAGTTAGCATCATAATGGCTATGTTACTGGACTCCCAAGTAGTCCCAGGGCTTAAACTCATGCCGGGAGCACGTGTTGTGTGTGTGTGTGTGTGTGTGTGCCCAAGATCCCTGGAGGAGAAGGGATTGCAGCGTGGCCATGCCCCCAGGCCATCTCACTTTCTGTCTCTGTCTCTGTCTTTCTGGCGAGCGCACGCACCCTATAGCAAAAAAACCTCCCCCACCCCCGAAAAAAAAAAAAAAACTTGCCAGGTACGTGCATGCAAAGTCCTGAGAGGAGAATGGAGAATGGATTGTAGTGTAGCCATCCTCCCTGGCGGATGATTTTTTTCACTTTCTCCCTCTCTCTTTCTCTTTCTCTCCAGCAAGTGCACTCACCCTATAGTAAAAAAAAAAAAAAACTTAAAAAAAATATACTGATGAAAAGTCAGGTTTGAGAAAGAGATTTGAAAGTCGGTTAAAGGTGGTTGCTGTGAGGTTCAGGTCGGCGTGAAGGCAGAGACCGTCCGAACAAGGGGGAGGAGGCAGGGGGCAGTACGGACTCCTCGCTGTGGCGAGACTTTCCCCCTTTCATCTTGCAGATCAAGTGAGTGTGGGTTTGAGTCGGAATTCCTTTGAGGGATTCTTGCTATCGCCATGCACTCAGACACAAATGCACACGTTGCACACACACCGTCCTCACCTGTAGTTTGAGGTAGGCGGGCAATAAGGGACAGCTAGGACAAGCTGTGCACAGGGAGGTCTTGTCATCCTTTTTGCCTGTCCTGCCAGCCTTGGTTAAGTGGTCCCAAGTGGAGGGCAGGCTTGCCCAGCTCTTGGCCATCCTCATCTTCCTCTTCCCTGGCTTGGGCGCCAAGCTCTGAGCAGCAGTGCTTCCTCTGAGGGCCACAGCGGTGACCACTGTCTGCTCACTCTGTCCTCAGAAAACCCAGGGACCGAGAGCCAAGCCTGCGCTCGGTCACCCGCGCCGTGTCCAGGAGGAAGAAAGGGTATTGTGAGTGCTGCCAGGAGGCTTTTGACGAGCTCCGTGTGGTAAGCCCCTTCCCACCCATCAGCAGTTCCCGGGGCGGTCCCAAGCAAGCCGACCCACAAAGGATGTCTTTCCTGCCCGTCTCCACCCTGGTGTGACCATGTCCGCCAGTGCCAGAGGCCGGGCTGGGGAGCTGGGCGGTCTGCTTGTATCCCACCCTAGCCTTGTCTAATGCCCTGTGCCTGCTCTCACCCCCGGGCAGCATCTTGAGAGTGCCCAGCACCAGAGCTTTGCCCGAGAGGCCCGTTCATATGCAGAAGTTGATCGGATCATCGCCCAGCTCAACCACAGCTTTGCAGACATCCCTTCCCACGCCAGCTCCTCCAGGTGAAAAGCACATTCTTTTCTTCTAGAAGCACCCCAGAAAGGAGGGTTGCCTGGGGTTTGGTGGGAATTCGAGGGCCCCTGAAGCTCAGCTTCCCTTGCAACCCACCTAGTCTCTTTCAGGTTGGGCTAGGGCTGGGACTTCACTACTCTCCCCACATCTGCACCCCTGGGCTGAGTTTGGACAGCCTGGCTCTCACTGCTTTATCCAACCACCGAGGGCACACCTCCTCCACTGTGGAGGCATCGGCAGAACAGCCTCTAACCCGGTGCTCTGGCTAGCACAGCTGGTGCTGCAGGGTCAGCCTCAGAGGATAGGCTGTCCCAGGCACAGAGGTGGGGTAGCACCACATATGCCTCTCCCTGGCCCTCAGCCCCAGCCCAGGAGGATCCCAACCTGCTGCCTCTCTGAACGTGAGCCCTGCAGCTCCCGGGTGTTTCTGTCCCCACAGGTGGGCAGGTTCCCTGGCTTCTGACCGTGACCTTCTCAGTCCCGAGACTTCGCCCCCCAGCCAGCCTAGCCTGGCCCTAGGTGCTCCAGAGCAAGATGGGACAGAGGACAGCATGAAGACGCCAACAGAGCCTGAACCTGCAGGCACTGGCGAGGTACCTGGGCCAGCCGTGAGCTGCCAGGATATGCTTGTAGACCCCCAGGAGACACCAGCACCCAGGAGCCCTGCTCGCCAGTCCCCCCTGACCAGCTCGCCTCATGTGGACCTCTGCTCTGGCCTGGACCTGGCCCTTGTTGGCCACAAGCGGAAGGTCCTGTTCCCCAGTGGGAATGCTGAGAAGAGACCAGGGGCCACCTCCCCACAAGCCTCATTTTTTGTCCCAAGAGCCACCAGCCCCTGCAGCACCAGGACACCCAGTGACAAGCATCTTTCCCTCCCCCTCCCGGACCATAACTCCAGGCCCCTCACCTCCCCCCTGCCCTTATGCCACACACAGACCTGCCTCTCCTTCCCAGATGCCTTGCCCTGGCAGCCCACAGACAGGCCAGCCAAGTTCTGGGCCACACAGCCCCGCTGGCCTGGGGGAGGGTGGCCCCTGAGATCTGAGGATTCTGAGTGTGTGGCCCCTGGCCCAGTGTCCCAGCAGGCTGACCAGCTCCCCAGCTGCTCCATGGCTCCAGGTCAGCTGTCAGCCCACCTGCAGGCTGCCAACCTCCAGCCCCCCACAGAGCCTGCAGAAAGCCAGTGTACTTCTCTCCCCCCTCTGCTGGCCAGTGGGGGAGCCAGCTGTTCCCGGTGGCTCTGGGCCCCCCAGCTTCTCCAGATGCCCTGCCTTCCTGCCTCCCAGCTCCCGCCCCCGCCCCCGCCCAGTGCTGGCAGAGAACTGCTCCTGTAAGTTGCCACGATCTGAGACCTTGCAGCTCCAGACTGAAGGGCTACAGGTACAGGTTCCTCTTGGTGCTGCACACCTGGCCAGGGGTGGACACGGGAGGGGCAGAGCCTCAGGACCTGCCCAGAAGAGCCAGGAGCCCAGGCAAACAGTCGTCCTGCTAGGTTCTACGGGGCTGACAGCCCAGTGGGTCTTTAGGCAAGCCAAGAGAGTCTGGCTGGGGGCTGCTGTCTCCTGCCTGTCTCCCCTGCCCACACCTGCAGGAAGAGGCAGTGTTGCCATAGGACTGGACCACAAGGGCTGGGGCAGCAGGAGCCCTGGCCCCACTTCCTGCCTGCCTCCTCAGGCACTGCTCTCTGTGGAGCCCAGGGTTAGTCGGTGTTCCCCACCCCCACCCAGCCTCCGTTCCCACAAGCATGTGGTCTGCTTTCCGAAATGCCTGGTGGTTGGTGGTTGTCCCCTCCCCCAGCCCCCCACGCTTTGCACACAGATCTCAGGAACATGGGAAACAGGAGGGGCTCGGGCTGTGGCACTCACGGTGCCCGCTCCTGCACTTAGTTGTGGCCAGCGCTGACCTTTCCCCTGGGCCCGAGATGTGGCCAGATCCCTCCTGGGGATCTGCCTCCTCGGCTCAAGCTGCCCACCCCGAGTTCTGCTGGTCCAGGGTCAGTGTCTCACCTGCCAACTTTCGCATCACCCTCTCCCGCTCTCCTTCCCCAGGACCTCCCCCCACGTCTTGCAGCCAAACCGTTAATCTGGAGACAGAAATGGGTTTGCGATCGATCTCTGGCCACCTCTTTTCCTATTACAATCTGTACTGTGGTTCTTCTCACCCTCCTCTGCCTCTGCATGTTTGTCTCTTTAAATGCCGAAGCGGCAGAGCCTGGTGGGGCCTGGCTATGGGTGGGACCAGAGTGGTTCGTTTGGAATAGAGCAGCTGTGTGTACAACCCTTCTTAGAGGTCATGTTTGGCCTTTTTATGCCATTCCTGTTATTACTTCACAATGAATTTTGGTTCAGGAAATGTAAATAAATTCATTCATAACAAATAGAGGGATGGGGCCAGAGCCCAGTGTGCTTGATGGAGGGTCCCTGATCTGCCCTTCGGTGCCTAGGGCAGGGATGCCAACAGGCCAGCATGATGGGCCTCCTGCAAGATGAGGGTGTGAGTGCCACCACCCTCCAGCGAGGCCGGGGGAGGGCCTATCTCCTGCACAGTCTCCCGGCACCGACTGGGCTCTACTGCCCGTGAGAGGTCCCTGCAGAGGGCATTCTGTCTCCTACTCCTTTGCCCCAGTGGTTCTCCCCTTCTCCAGGGCCCAGACAGCAGCTTGCTCTGGGTTCTGCTGGGGACAATCCTTCAGTGGCGAGTAGAGATGCCCTGATCCTCTCTGGCTTCTCTGACACTGTCACCTGTGCTCACCCAAAGCCCATGACACTCGGTTCTGAGGCCTTCATCACCATCTGTCCAGGCCTGTTCCCCCACTCCATTCATCAGCTGCCATGGCCTTCCCCTCCCATCCCAGCAATTGGGACCTCAACATCCCTGGCAGGCCGGACCCCAGGGTGACAGCACTCAGCCATTCCTGCGTCCTTGCATCCAGGCTGTAGGTAGGTGACGGGAACCCAGGACACCACCTGACCCGCACAGCAGGTGCTGTTGGACCTAAGTGGGCCCCTCTGTCTACATGAGGACCGTTCGCCTTCACTCCTTGTGGTCCCTCCCCACAACCCCTCCCTCACAGGTGACCTGGACTCAGCCCGGTAGGCACTGCCGCCTCTTGTGTCAGTCCTTCAGCTCCGCCTTACTCCATCTCTTGCAAAGGAAGACTTTCTCCCAAGTCACTGTCCCCACACTCCAGTCCCCCCACAGCTGCCCTCGTCAGTTTCCTTCTCTCAGGCTCACCCCCTTCCTGAGAACTCCACTCGCGCTTCCATCCCTGAGAATAGAGTATGAGCAGATCGATCGAGCAGCTTGAAGGCTCTGTCCTGCTCTGGCCGATCCTGCTGTCGGCACACACTTCCTTCACATTTCCCCCTCTGACCTTGCGGCTGCTGGGCCTGAAAGGCCTGAAACACCGAGATGGTCTCCAAAGTCATCGGGTGGCCTGCTGATTGCCTTCCCACCTCCTTGCAACCTGCTCCTTGGCCCCTCGCCTGCCTTCGCTGCAGCCTGTCCCCCGTCACCCCACCAGGCCCCTCAGCACAGAGCAAGTGTGTGCCTCAGTGGCTCCCAGACTGCCTTGGACAGCCCTCCAGTTCTGCCTTCCCTAGACTTGTCCTGGGACCTTCTAGGACCTTCGTTCTCACCTCCTCACGTGCTTTCACTTCTCTCAGATGTGACCTGAACCAGAGCTCCACCTCCTACTCCCTTCAGAATTCTCATCTCAAAGGAGGGTGGAAGCAGGGTCTAGCCACTCCTCTAACCCATTGTGACTTCGGGCAAATCCCTTTACTATTCCTGGGCCTGGCCTCGGTTTCCTCCTCATTTAAGGGAGGGTGAGAAAATTTCAGAGGTCTTTCCAGTAATAAAGTACCATGGTCCCAAGGAACTTTTTTGTGTGTGTGGAAAGGTTTCCGCTACAGGGCACACGCCAGAAAGACAGACAAAGTGAGAAATCACCCCCCAGGGCAGATGGCCACACCGCAGTCCCTTCTCTTCCTAGGATCTTGGGCATGCATGCACACATGCCTGGCATGAGTTTGAAGCCACCAGGTCTAGGACTTGAACTATGTCCAGGACTTGAACCACGGGCGACAACATGGGGGTCCAGAGACATAGCCATTACACCAATTGCTGGCCCCCCAAAGGATTTGTTTGTAGACAGGGTCTTCCCGAGTAGCGACCCTCCTGCCTCCACTGCGTATCTGGATCCCACGGCCAGCTCTATGGAAGGGTCTTGCTGTTGCACACACTGACCCAGAGGCCCTGATGCTCCTGCCTCAGCCTCCCAAGTAGTGGGCACCCCTCTGACTCTTATAGGGTGGGCTGGGAATCAGACCTGGACCTCCAGCACCCTTCTTACGGCCCGCCCCGCCTGCTGCTGTCACATGTGGATACCTAAGAACTTGGTGGAAGACTGCTCCCCTTATGTTCCCCACCGCTCAACTTCTGCGGGTCTTGGCCACTCCCTGAGCCGAATTCAACCAGTCTTCCTATTCACCCCCTCCTCCCCCTGACACCCACCCCAGTGTCCCTGTCCCATCATCTCCCTCTACGGAATCGGCCAGTCAGCCGGACTAACCCCCTTGTCTCTGGCCACCTTGGGCAGGTCACTCTCGAGGCTGCCCTTGTTCCTGCCCCAGAATGCCCCACTTTCCAAGGCCAGGGTGCATATTGTCCATGAAGCCTGCAGCGTACGCTTTCAGGGCACGTGCTTCAGAGCCACCTGGGCCTACACTCAAATCCAGGTCCTGCCACTTAACTGACCTTCGGCCAACTCTGGAGAAGTTTTCTCACTCTGGAATTGCTACCTGACTAGGAGGTCACAAGAATCAAATCGAGTATGTTAATGAGGCACTTGGCACAGAGTTGGCATATTGTCACAATGAACTACCTTAATGACCCCAAACACACACACCTGTGAAGTCTCCCTCCCGGACATTGGTTTCTTTTCACTAATCTCTTACCTTGTAAAGCCCCCCTCCCCCCAAGCAGCATACTTTTCCACTGTGAACTTGTGGATGAACCCACTCAGGGGAACTGTATGACACTGTCCCCAGGCTCCCACTGCAAGGGCCAGGGGCTTTTCCTGGGGCACCTTTGGCAAGGGAGGCCCAGGTTGACTGAGCCTCTCTGCACGCCAGAGACTGCTGACCAGACCCAACCCTTAAGTGGGACCACACTGCTCCTTCAGCAAGGGTGACCTGACCCGACAGGTGACATCAAAACAGCACGTGAGGCTTGTTCAGCATCTACCCCTCAGCAGCACCGTAAGGGAGGGCTTTGCTTTTATTTTTTAAAAATATTTGTGGGAGCCAGTAGATATCGTGGTGGTTAAGGGTGCTGGACTCCCACATTGTCGACCATGGTTCGAGTCTGGGACCTGGTGGCTTGCTTTCTCACTTTCCCTCTCTCCTTCTCTCTCTCTCTCTCTCTCTGTCCCTCTCTGGTCAAATTAAAACAATTCTTAAAAAAATTTTTTTTCTACAGCGAGCATGTGCTTGTCAGGGTAGAAAGAGGAGAGAGAAAGTGAGAAATCATCCCCCAGGGAGAATAGCCACCACGCCACAATCCCTTCTCTCCTCTCCTCTCAGGATTTTGGCACTCAGCACACACGCCCAGTGTTTCCCAAACTGCTGGGAAACCAGGGTCCAGGACTCGAACTGCTCAGTCGGCCATGTGGGATTCAGCCACACTAAGCCCCGTGCCACCTGCCAGCCCAAAGGAAGGCTTTTCTGACCTGTTTCACAGATGAGAAAACTGAGCCTCAAGACGGGCTGAGGGACTTGCTCAGGGTCTCACGTCCAGTAGGTGGGGACCCAGGGTTGGGACCTCAGCCTGGTCCTGCTCTCATCCATCGCGCCATGACGGGCTTGCTTGGTCTTTGCTCCAGGCCTCAGAGCCTGGCGCCCAGCCTGGATGGCCTCCATCGGCAGGAGTCTCTGTCCATGGTGCCGCTTGGGGCCAGGTGAGCCAACATCAGCCACATCTGGTAGTTCCAATGCCAGCAATCCCTGAAGTCCTCCTGGAGGCAAGGGCAGAAAAAAGAATAGGCTGAAGGGCATGAAGAGCTGCAGGAAAAGAGGCCTGGCCCAGGCCTCCTAGGATCCTGGATTGGGGTGGGGGGATTCTTGGAGAGTTTGTAGGTGACCAGACCCAACCCTTCAGTGAGACCACACAGCTCCTTCAGTAAGGGTGACCTGACCCCACAGGTGACATCAAGACAGCAGAAACAGGAGCCAGCAGTTAGCGTAATGGCTATGTCGCTGGACTCCCATGTAGTCAACTGCGGTTTGAGTCCCAGACTTTGTGGCTTAAACTCACGCCAGGCACGTGTGTGTGTGCCCAAGATCCCGAGAGGAGAAAGGAGGAGAAGGGATTGTGGTATGGCCATCCCCTCTGGGGGGTGATTTCTCGCTTTCTATCTCTCTGTCTGTCTCTCTTTCTGGCGAGTGCACGCGCCCTATAGCAAAAACCTCTCCAAAAAAAGACAGCAGCAGCAGCCTCCAGTGAGGGGCCGAGGGACCTAAGGAGCCAGCCCCACCTGTGTGGGGGTGGGCAGGGACATCCCTGGGAGCCCTCTGAGAGGGAGACGCAGGCTTGCCCCAATCCAAGGAGAAAACAGCCCTTGTTCTCAGGAGGCAGGAGGAAACAGTTCCTGCTCTTGTGAAGTCCACAGCTACCAGTTTGAGGACAGGAACAGCCCCTGAGGACAGAAGGGAGGTGAGAGACACTACAGCAATCTCAGTGCTTGGGAGGCGGCAGGTGGAAGGAGAGCTGAGACAACACAAGGTGGTGGGAGGTGGGGGACCTGGAACCTCAGGGGCTGGGAATGGAGTGTGGCCAGGAGGCATCAAAGGTCTACCCTGGGCCCAGCCACTGTGGCGCAGCAGTAGCACGAGTGTCTGTAAGGTTAGAAGCCGAGTGGCCAACCGCAGTTCAAATCCCCAAGTCAGACTTAAAACATAGCCAGCGTGGGGGCACCCAGGATCCCAGCAGTTAAGTGGCCAGGAAAAGGGGACTGCAGCGTGATGGGACCTCATCGAGAGTTCGCTCTCTCTGTCCCTCGTGCATGTGCATGCTGGCACACGTTCTAGCTTTTGAAAAATGTCCCGCCAGGTCTGCTCAGAGCTGAGGCACCTAGGGAAAATAAGTGGCTTTTTGGAGGTCAAGAAATTCCCCAAGGAGCCTTCCACAGGGCTGGCTCAGGGCGCCACAGGAAGTCACCTTGGGAGCCAGGAGGGTCTCCCGACAGGAAATTCAAGGCACCAGGGCCACGGATGTGGTAGGAACATGCCTCAGCTGGAAAGGCTGCCCACAGACGGCTGGCTGTGTGGTCGTGGGCACAGGGGCTTAGGGGCTGCACGGATTCACAGAGCCCCAGAGCCCTCTGCTGGGAACCTACAGACCCCACCTGGCCCTTTGGGAGGCACACCTGATCAGGGCTTACTGACACGGCACAGGTGGCGCAGGACAGTCACCTCGATTTCCATGGTGCCAAATAGGGAGGATGTGAGGGACCAGACGTACCAGACTCCTCTAGTCCCAGGTAGAGAATGGAGGTGGAAATGGGGGAGAGAGGTGGTCAGAGAGAGGAGTGGGGCCATGGAGCCTGGCACGTGCCTCTCGCTAACCAGGAGTGTGACTTTGGAAAGCTCCTGTAGCCTCTGGGGGCCTCAGTTTTCCCCTCTGTAAAATGGGGAGCACAGTCTCTTCCTCCAGAGTAATCATGAGCTTCCAGGGAATTCCACATAGTAGGGTCTCAATCCTGAGCCCCCTCACTTTACATCCTGGGGAAGGGGTCTGCGATATCTCCAGAGTGAAGAAGGAGCTGGCTCAGCTTTGTGGAGCATCTGGGTCTGGAGTGGCAGGTGGTGGGGGGAGTCACCTCGTTTCCAGCATTGATGTCAGCGCCTCCTGGGAAATTGCCTTCTCACCTCTCTCCTGGGCCTAAAATAGAGCGGGGGGGGGGCCTGTCACAAGCCCAGTGGCAGCTCCCCTGTCCCCAGCAGAAGCCCCAGGTCCCTAGGGAAGCAGAGGACCCAGGAAGGGATTCCCTGCCTCCACTCTTGTTCCTCATTGATGTGTGGACCCCCAGTTTGGGTACAAAGATACCCTGGCCTAGGGAGGAAGGTCAGGGTGGGGCCCCCTCAGCCGCTAACCTACCCTGGCCCTGCATACACCAGCCTATTTCAGGAGTCTGCCTTCAGGAACATCT
>NW_006207854.1:141024-141831 GCF_000334495.1 Tupaia belangeri chinensis
CCCCCCCCCAACACACACACACACACACACACACACACACACACACACACACACACACACTATGACCCACCTTGCACGAGGGGCAGGCGCTGGGCTGAGGGCACAGCTGGGAGTTGGGGGGGGCGGTGGTGTCAAGTATTTTGCAGACGGGACAACCTAGTCTAAGAGGGTTGGCTGGAGGCCCTAGAGGTGTCCTGGACACTCAGAGATTTGGACGAGCAAGGGCGGGGCAGGAATGGGGCTTGCCGGCAGTGTGAGAGCCGCAGGGGTAGTCTGCACTTTATTTAAGGGGAAGGACAGTGGTGCCCTGCGTGAGGGACTTAGGAGCCCAGCGAGGGGGGGGGGGTCCAGCCACACCTGGTAGTTCCAATGCCAGCAATCACTGAAGTCCTCCTGGAGGCAAGGGTATCTTTGGCGGGAAGGAGCCTGTGGGATGGGAAGGGTGTGTGGGAGGACTCCGCAGTGACCCGTTTCGCTGAGAATGGGCGAGAAATCCCGGAAGCGCTGAGCCGGGCGTTAGCCAAGAGAGCCTCTGCCCTTCCCTTCCCAGCTCCCACAGCCCGGGGTCAACCGAGGTGCAGCGGCTGGGGACGGGGTGGCCCCCCCCTGGGTTCAACGCCCCAGGGGCGAACCCAGGCGGCGGCTACGCCCCTGCACTGGGTCCGCAGACACGCCAGGTCAGATCCCCGAGGTCCCTCTGCACCCTCCCTCCCTTCCTCGCCTACAAATCTACGGGTCCTCGGAGATCCTCACGCAAGAAGTGGCCGAGGAGGGGGCCGCGATAGGGACCGGGTGCGCCTCCACCCT
>NW_006207854.1:142214-146426 GCF_000334495.1 Tupaia belangeri chinensis
CCCCGGGCTTTGCGGTGCTTTCTGCTGCAGCCACATTTTCCTGCAGTGCTCTGGGTGACAGCCGGTCCAGGCGCGGGAGGTGGGGAGCGGGAGAGGAGGGAAGGTGCATCCTCCCACCTGGCCCCATCTGGCTGGCCCCACCGCGGCCGCCCCCCTGCCGCCGTCGGCCGACTCTGCAGGTCTCTGCGGGCTTGAGGGGGGGCAGTCGTGACAGTTAGACGAGAGTGGAGCTCCTGGCCCCCTCCCCGTGGGCTCTTCCCTCTGCAGGGCAGCCAGATCTTCCCACCCGGATGGCCCCAGGGTTCCCAGGGCCACACCGGAGTGGGGGACAGGGTGTGCCCACCCCATTCCCAAGTCTCTTGCCCCATGGTGGGCATCTGCCTGCAGCTCTGGCCTTGTCTTCCTAGGTCTTGGGGCCCAGGGTCCAGCCGGAGCTCTGCACTGGGGTGGCTCACCCCAGGTGGGGGGCCCAGAAGCTCCTGAGATCACCCAGCCCAGCCGTCTGGTAGGGGAGAGCTCTGGTGGCGAGGTGCGGAAACAGCAGCTGGACACCAGGGTCCGGCAGGAGCGCCCCGGGGGGCCGGTGAGTGGACTGGGTGGGGAGGCTGGGCACTAAGCAGGCCTCAGAGCCTCAGGGAGGCCACGGGGAGCGTCCAGGCGCCTCCTCTGCAGCTGGTGCCTGCAGCGTCCCCTTCTGTGCAATGGGCTGTCAGGCGGGTGCTGGAGCCCACTTTTGGGGCATATTGGGTGGCTCCAGCCTCCTGTCATCTGGGGATCCCCTGTCCTCAGCATTCAGGAACCCTGGAATGCCCAAGTCTCTCTCCAGCTCTCGGTCAGCCTTCTACCCATCCCCTTCTCCTGGGTTGCCATGGCCAGATGGTTCTCAAAAGGGGGCTTGGAGAGGTCAGTGGGGGGCAAGGAGGAACAGCTAAGAGCCCAGTCAGCAGTCAGGGATCGGGGCCCCCAGACTCTTGACACCCTCAGTGGGCTTTCTTGGAACAGCACAGTGCTTGCTCCCGCCTCAGTTTCCCACTGCGCTCAGGCGGTCCTGTTCCCCTTTCCGTCCCAACTGAAGGGGGCGGCTTTGGGAAATGATCTGAGGCCCCAGGCGCACCCACAAATGCCAGTTCTCCCTGCCCCCGTCCTTTTCAGCTGCCAGGCCCCTCCTGCCTCCCAGAGGAAGGTTAGAAATGAAGGAGATTAATTGCAATTAATAATTAATTAATATCATGTGAATAATAATCACCCAGATGGAATATTCATTCAGCATGCCTGAGCTCTCCAGCCTGAAGCTGAAAGTTAGCCAGGCCAATGGGGGTGGCAGAGGGCTGGATGGCGGCGAAGGCCTGACGGAAAGAGGAGGTGTAGAGGAGAGACTCGGAGGGGGACAGCCCAGTGCTGGGACGTTTTGGCAGCTGGGAGTGGTGGGAGGTGAATTGGGCTGGGCAGAGGGAGGAAGGAGGGAAACGGAGGCTAACATTACGGACATCTGTCAGACTGGCATCTGGCCCTGCCTAATGTACTTGGTTAAAAGCCCTTAAGGGGGGTGCGGAGGGGGATGTGGGGTGGTGCAGGGGTGGGGCGTGCTGGTGAAATGGAATGGAGCAGGAAGGAGCATGCATAATAGATGGACCATCACTCCGGGCAGTGCTCAGGGCAGGGGGAGGGGAGGGGCTAATGGTCCCAAGCTGGCTGCTGGCGAGGTGGTGGGGGTGAGGGTGGAGGCTGCTCCTACCCAGGCTCCCTGGGAGGTGAGTGGATGGGCCCTGGGGATGGCCCCAGGGTCCTGGCAGCTGTTTGGCACTCCCCACCCGTGAACCTCACAGCCCACGGTTGGGTTGCGCTGGTAGGAGGTGATGCCCTGATGACCCAGCCTGACTGCTGGGATTCTGGCTTGTGCTTCAGAGGGACATGCAGATTCGGGGGTGAATGATGCCACCTCGGAATGAGGGGACAAGTTGAAGGAAGCATGGGGCAGGGATGAAAAGTGGGGTGTTGGGCTGGGTAGGGCACCCTTCAGCCCAGTCCTTTATGAACAGAGTGGCGAGGGCTGGCGTTTGGGCAGATCAGTGTGGTTGCAGATGGACTGGATGTATTGGGGTCTCTTTGGCTGTTGTTCAGCTGGGGGATGAGTGTCATGTGCACGTGACTGCGTCCCAGTACACCTAAATGGGTCTAGGGGTGTAGGGTGGGAGTGGAGAGTTCTGTGCATCTGTGGTCACCTCCACTGGGGGTAGCTCTGGGACTGAGGGATCCCGGGGACTTTACTGCAGCCTCCTCAAGGGACCTCCTCAGGGACCCTGCCTTATTGGGCCTTGGTTTTCCCTGAGGCGGAGGAGCTATCCCAGGGATGGAGGGGCTGCAGACAGCAGACTTCTTTGGACCATGCACTCTGCTACCGCCTCGTGTGCACAATCCACCCTGAGGTCTCCCGGCTCTGACTTCTGCCTGCCCCATTTTGTAGATGAGGAAACGGAGGCCCAGAGAGCTTAGACAACTTGCCCGAAGCCAGTGTGTCTTAAGGCCCCTTCTCCAAGACCAGGGCATTTCTCGCTGCACTGCTCTGCTTCAGGGCTCTCTGGATTTGGGCCCGGGGGGTGGGGGCACTTCTCCAGCCCCACCCAGAGCAAGGAGGATGGAAAGACACCAAAAGAGACAAAAAAAGATGCGTCCAGGATATTTCCCTGACTCGGAGGGCATTTCTCTCCAGGTCTGGGGTACTCAAGCCCTGGAATCGTGGGGGCTGACACCAGGCACCTGGCGCTGTGTCCCAGGAGCAGGAGCCAGCCCGACACTGCTTGGGTTCTGTGCTAAGTCACTGCGGTGGTTTGGCACCTTGGGCTGAGCAGCAGGATCTGTGGGTCACGGGGTGAGTCTGGGGGCATGCACTGGCTGCCAGTGCCAGATGATGGGGCACTAACCCGCCCTGGCTTTGGGCTGCCCACTCACTTCCTAAGCCTTACTCAGTGATGCTCACATCTATTTCAGCCTCCCTAGGACTTTGTGCCTTGAGGACCCCTGCCTTGGTAGGGGTGGGGCTGGGCTGGGGGAAGGGAGTAGGAAGGTGACAGACCAGAAAGGAATTCGAAGCCAGAGGAACTGCAGTTTGCTAGGGTCTGACTGGGGCAAGCCCTCTCCCGCCTTTAGCCTTTACGTGTATTATTCATTAACCCTCATCACAACCAGGAGCTGGGGCTGTTCTTATTTCCATTTCACAGGTGGGGAAACAGGCACAGAGAGGTCAAGTAACTCCTCAGGTCACACAGCACTTTCAGTAACAAAGTGGCCAATGTGCTGCCTGCCTCTTGTTCAGAGGTATGGCAGAGGGACACAGGGCACCCTTTGCCTTCTTTTTGCCACTGCTCTCAACGCCTCACTTTTGTCCAGTTTGGAAACAGGTGGGGCCTGAGGTCCAAGAACTGGGGGAGTATCTAGAAGTACAGAACCCTACGGCCACAGGGAGCCTGCAGCTGAGGGCTGAGGCAGGAGGCCAGGCAGGGCTGCCCTGTCCCGTTGGGCTGGTGGTTCACTGCACAGGAGCGCCTGGGCAAGGGGCAGACGTGCTAGTGGAATTCACGGGCTCACAGGCTGCTTGTGTTCTGAGGCAACACCTTTTCTAATTCATTCAGAGCTGCTGTGTGGTCGGGCCTGTCCGTAGGGGATCCCTGTCCTCAGCAGAGGATCTCCAGACCCCCTGGAGCCAAGGCAAGGGCAGCATGTGGGGAGGTGAAAAGGATCAGGAGTGAGAGGTCCCAGGCCCAGAGACAGACATCCGAACTGGGCTGAGCTCACGGGAGCATCGCCCAGGCCTGCACTTACCGGAAAACCACCCGGGAAGCCCTCAGCGGAGGCCAAGGGCGTGAGCTAGTGTTTGTGTTTTCTTGCTGCGCCAGGGTCAGGGGCAGCTGAGTGACCCCAGGCCACAGCCCTTCAAGGTGAGAGTCACGGGGAGGGAGCCACAGGATCTGTGCCTGGCACCTCGGTGGGCCCAGGCCACACTTTGGTCTTTGCAGCCCAAGTTGCAGCTCTTCCTGGGCGAGGGGACAGGAGGGCTCTTGGGAAGGGCTGTTGCTGGAAGTCCGGGCTCCGAGTATCTAGAAGTACAGAAACCTACGGCCACAGGGAGCCTGCAGCTGAGGGCTGAGGCAGGAGGCCAGGCAGGGCTGCCCTGTCCCGTTGGGCTGGTGGTTCACTGCCCAGGAGGGCCTGGGG
>NW_006207854.1:147366-149122 GCF_000334495.1 Tupaia belangeri chinensis
CCGGTGGCTTAAAACTCACGCCAGGCGCGTGTGCGTGCGTGCCCAAGATCCCGAGGGGAGAATGGAGGAGAAGGGATTGCGGCATGACCATCCCCCCTGGGGGGTGATTTCTCGCTTTCTGTCTCTCTGTCTATGTCTCTCTCTGTCTGTCTGGCGAGCGCACGCGCCCTATAGCGAAAACCTCTCCAAAGAAAAAAAAAAAAGAAATGGGGTTACCTGTCAGCTCCAGGTGGGGTGGGGTTCAGGGCAGGAGCCACATGGGCAGGGTGGCATCTCAAGTCTTCTCCAGGCAGACTCTGGCCTGTGGACTTGGCCTCCTCACCCAAGCACCCCTCCTGGCTGCCTAGAGGAGCCCAGCTGTCCAGAGTCTGTCCCCAGAGGGACCGATGACCCTGTAAAGAGGTGACTCTGTCCTGAAAAATTTAGGTCAAATCCCATCATCAGAAATGTATCCACCTGCTCTCATTAGCTGGGACTCCTGCTGCCCTGTTGGTGAATAAATGGAGCGTTAGCACATTGCTTGGGGATGCGGGGGGCTGGCTGGTGTGCAGGCGGGGGGCGAGCCGGCCAGGACTCCCCGGTGGGGCCCCACCTCTCTGAATGCCCTTTCCGCAACTCCCTAACCCCCAAGGGTAGTGGAGTCCTCCTCAGTGGGGAAGAAGGGATTCCAGAAAGACCTGCTTGGGTGATATGGCACACGGTCAGTCACTCCAGGTCTGGAGCATAAAGCCACTGTCCTGTCACATCCCTGTCACAAGAGGTGACCAAGGGGGTCTTTTATCCAGTCCCTCAAAGTCCTATTTCCACTTACTTCTTCATTGGACAAAATGTTCAGAAGAGCTTTTGTTCGATCCTCTCAACAACAAGGGGAAACTGAGTTGAGAAACTAAGTCACTCCTTCAGGCCAGTTTTTTTCATTGCCAAAGGGTACATGTGCTGACCGAAGCCTCAGAGGGATAGAGAGGAAGAAAGCACCCTCAGGATCCTTCTCCATTTCTCCCTCCTTTGGAGATTTTGGGCATGCTTGCACGTGTGCCTGGCATGTTTTTCAAGCCACCCAGTCTAATACTCAAACTGGGAGGCTGGCCGTGTGGAATCTGCTCCCTCAACTACCAGAGCAGGTGGGCCCAGCCCCTCTCAGGCTTCCTGAGGCCTTTCCAATCCAACGTGAGTGTCAAGCACGGGGGCAGGGAAAAGGCTGCCACCGCCCGGGCTCCAGGGGCCTAAAGGTCGCCCAGGTGCAAAGCTGAACCTGTGCTGAAGGAAAACAGAGTCCAGAGGTGTGCCCAGTGCCTGGGGCCGAGAGGGGCCAAGCCCTGCGGGTGGGCAGTGCAGGCTTTGCAGTTGAGGGTGGGGAGGAGAAGCTTGTGGGAGGAAGTGGAGGCCCAGGTGGTGGGTCTTAGGGTGGGTGTTTGAGGTTGGTTCCTGAAGGTTGTAGGGAGCAGTGGTCTGCACGTTGGAGTTGCTGAGGCCTTTGGGAACTTAATCCCGAGTGTCCCCATTCCCAAGACTGATCCTGTGAGTCTAGGCACAGCTTGGACATACCCACTGGGCTCTGGTGCATCTTTGCCTTCTTTCTGCACCTGCATCTTGTTGGGCCTGACCAGGGCATGGAGGGACAAGCACAGTTCCCTGGAAGCAGGTGTCCAGGGGAGTGGGCAGGACAAGGACAGGAAAGCCTTGGGTGGAGGGTATGGCCACCCCTACCAGGCAGCCACAGTTGCCATGGCAGACGCCAACCCCAGCCCCGGGGCCC
>NW_006207854.1:152929-174890 GCF_000334495.1 Tupaia belangeri chinensis
TGTCTGGCGAGCGCACGCGCCCTATAGCGAAAACCTCTCCAAAAAAAAAAAAAAAAAGAAATGGGGTTACCTGTCAGCTCCAGGTGGGGTGGGGTTCAGGGCAGGAGCCACATGGGCAGGGTGGCATCTCAAGTCTTCTCCAGGCAGACTCTGGCCTGTGGACTTGGCCTCCTCACCCAAGCACCCCTCCTGGCTGCCTAGAGGAGCCCAGCTGTCCAGAGTCTGTCCCCAGAGGGACCGATGACCCTGTAAAGAGGTGACTCTGTCCTGAAAAATTTAGGTCAAATCCCATCATCAGAAATGTATCCACCTGCTCTCATTAGCTGGGACTCCTGCTGCCCTGTTGGTGAATAAATGGAGCGTTAGCACATTGCTTGGGGATGCGGGGGGCTGGCTGGTGTGCAGGCGGGGGGCGAGCCAGCCAGGACTCCCCGGTGGGGCCCCACCTCTCTGAATGCCCTTTCCGCAACTCCCTAACCCCCAAGGGTAGTGGAGTCCTCCTCAGTGGGGAAGAAGGGATTCCAGAAAGACCTGCTTGGGTGATATGGCACACGGTCAGTCACTCCAGGTCTGGAGCATAAAGCCACTGTCCTGTCACATCCCTGTCACAAGAGGTGACCAAGGGGGTCTTTTATCCAGTCCCTCAAAGTCCTATTTCCACTTACTTCTTCATTGGACAAAATGTTCAGAAGAGCTTTTGTTCGATCCTCTCAACAAGGGGAAACTGAGTTGAGAAACTAAGTCACTCCTTCAGGCCAGTTTTTTTCATTGCCAAAGGGTACATGTGCTGACCGAAGCCTCAGAGGGATAGAGAGGAAGAAAGCACCCTCAGGATCCTTCTCCATTTCTCCCTCCTTTGGAGATTTTGGGCATGCTTGCACGTGTGCCTGGCATGTTTTTCAAGCCACCCAGTCTAATACTCAAACTGGGAGGCTGGCCGTGTGGAATCTGCTCCCTCAACTACCAGAGCAGGTGGGCCCAGCCCCTCTCAGGCTTCCTGAGGCCTTTCCAATCCAACGTGAGTGTCAAGCACGGGGGCAGGGAAAAGGCTGGCACCGCCCTGGCTCCAGGGGCCTAAAGGTCGCCCAGGTGCAAAGCTGAACCTGTGCTGAAGGAAAACAGAGTCCAGAGGTGTGCCCAGTGCCTGGGGCCGAGAGGGGCCAAGCCCTGCGGGTGGGCAGTGCAGGCTTTGCAGTTGAGGGTGGGGAGGAGAAGCTTGTGGGAGGAAGTGGAGGCCCAGGTGGTGGGTCTTAGGGTGGGTGTTTGAGGTTGGTTCCTGAAGGTTGTAGGGAGCAGTGGTCTGCACGTTGGAGTTGCTGAGGCCTTTGGGAACTTAATCCCGAGTGTCCCCATTCCCAAGACTGATCCTGTGAGTCTAGGCACAGCTTGGACATACCCACTGGGCTCTGGTGCATCTTTGCCTTCTTTCTGCACCTGCATCTTGTTGGGCCTGACCAGGGCATGGAGGGACAAGCACAGTTCCCTGGAAGCAGGTGTCCAGGGGAGTGGGCAGGACAAGGACAGGAAAGCCTTGGGTGGAGGGTATGGCCACCCCTACCAGGCAGCCACAGTTGCCATGGCAGACGCAAACTCCAGCCCTGGGCCCCGGGGAGACTGGCCCTGCACTTCCCTGGTGTGACCCTGGGGGTCACCTCCAAGTGTCTCTCCCCAAGCCTCGGCCTGGCATTTGTAAAGTGAGGACCGGCAACCTGGGCGGGTTGAGGTCAAATTGAGCTGGAGCATGTGAGAGCGGGCCGCCGGGGAGGCAGCGGCAGCAGAGGGCACAGGGTTGCGGCCGGCTGGTCACAAGCAGTGCTGAGCCGGGCACGGGGTCAGAGCAGCCGGAGGACTGGCGTGACCTCAAGACTGAAGGGCCCCAGGGACCGAGGGTAATGGGACGAGGTCAGGGCCCTGCGGCGGGGCCAGGTGTGGAGAGTAGTTTGGTTTGGATAGAGCATTGTCCTAGAGCCTGGCGGTCTGGCTGGTTTCAGCAGGTGCGTCTTCTCCAGGCAGCTAGGATTCAGGGTCCCGGGGACAGAGACGTGGGTGCCTGACCAGCTCTTCCCGCACACCGCATGCAGGCCTGCGTCCCCACATCGGCCCAGCTGGGCAAACACACCTGCATATCTGGTGTCTCTCCTCCTCCCCACACTGCTTTTGGGGGACTCCTCCCCAGCCCAGTCCACCTGGTCAGCAGGGCAGCGTATCCCCACAATTCAGCCTCATCAGCCAGGGGAGGGACGGGGGCTCACAGGCTGCAGGAGAGGGTGGGCAAAGAGGGCCCTGGGGTGTCTGGGCCTCCCCAGTGTGGGAGTTAGCCTGGCCTCCGCAGAGGGGAGGGAGGCAGATGGGTCAGTTTACTGCCTGCTGGGGTGAGGGAGGGGGTGCTGCTGTAAATGCCTGGGCTTACAGACTCCACTGGAACCCTCTAAGCCCAGGAGGACCCCCACCAGACAGCCAGCCTCCCAGCCTCCCATCTGGGCTCATCTGCCCATTTTCGGTGGAAACTCTGAAGCTCAGAGAGGCTGCTGGGTCATCCTTGAGGCTGCACAGCTTGAGAGAGAGAGAGAAATCAGGGCGAGGGACCTGGACAGGCTGCTCCTCTGGGCACCAGAGGGGGCTTTGTGGGGTGCAGGTAGAATTAGCAGGGACGTTCTGAGGGAGGAGAGGGAAGGTCCAGGCGGGGCCAGGCCGAGGGGCGGGGAGAGGGAAGCAGGGACTCCCTGTCCTTGACTTTCTATTTCCAGTCTGATCGATGCTCCAGGGGCTCAGGGTGGAGCTTGGAGCCTCGGTGAGCCTGGGATGGGGTGACTCAATGCCCTTGAGGCGCCGAGGTCTATCTAGCTGAGCTCTGACCCTTTGTTTCACCTCACCCCTCTCCAGGAGCCTCTCGTGGTCACTGGGTCCACTTCCCTTTTACTTCGTCGTTTGGGTGAGAACGCTCTGGGAGCAGCTCCCGAGGTTCGAGTCCCAGCTCCACCACCACCTTTTAGCTGTGTGACCTTAGGTAGGTTAGCCTTTCTGTGCTGACTTTTCCCGTATGTCAGATGAAAATAACGGTAGCATCTACCCCTAAGGGTGTTGTAAAGATCATATATGATCATGGGAAGGACTTCAAAAAAGTTCCTGAAGGGGGCCAGCAGGTGGCATGGTGATTAAATGCTAGACTCCTGGGAACCAGCAGTTGGCATAATGGCTATGTCGCTGGACTCCCATGCAGCTGACTGCGATTCGAGTCCTAGACCCGGTGGCTTAAACTCACATTGGGCACGTGTGCGTGCATGCCCAAGATCCCGAGAGGAGAATGGAGGAGAAGGGACTGTGGTGTGGCCATCTCCCCTGGGGGATGATTTCTTGCTTTCTGCCTCTCTCTGTCTTGCTGGCAAGTACATGCGCCCTATAGCAAAAACCTCTCCAAAATAAATAAATAAGTAAATAAAGTTCACAGAGAAATGGAATTAAAGTACGAGTTTAATCTGATGCAAAGAGGATTTTGATCCACACATTTTCCATGACACCCATTTCCCATGCACCTCGGAAGTTCCTGCAGTGCTCAGACCAGCGCCCAGTGTGTGAGGAGCACGCAGTAAGACAGGGGATGACCAGGTGGCCACAGAGAAAGCCAGCCAGACAGCATGCTCTGGGGCCATGACCTGACCATGGGGCCCCCTTCCTTCCTGCAGTCTGCCCCCCTACCACTGAAGTACGGTAGCAAACAAAGCCCCCAGTGTGCTAGACAATGGGGCAACACTCACCAATACCAGGTGTTCAGTCTTTTTAAAAATTTTATTTAATTTCATTTAGTATTATTATTTTTTAAATTTGACCAGAGACACAGAGAGAAAGAGAGGAAAAATGAGAAAGTAGGGACCGGCAGGTGGCATGGTTAAGGGCACTGGACTCCTGCATGGCTGAACATGGTTTGAATCCCAGACCCAGTGGCTTCCTTTCTCTCACTCTGTCTCACTCTGGTCAAATTGAAAATAACAATAATGATAAATAAAATAAAGGAAATAATTCTTTTAAAAAAATAGGGGACTGGCAGATGGCATAATGGTTATGTTGCTGGACTCCCACATAGTCAACCATGGTTCAAGTCCCAGACTCAGTGACCTAAAACTCATACTGGGTATATGTGCCCAAAATCCCGAGAAAAGGGAGCAGAGACTGTGGCATGGCCATCCTCCTGGGAGTGATTTCTTGTTTCCTGTCTCTCTAGTGAATGCACCTGCCTTATAGCAAAAATCTCTCTTAAAAAGAAAGAAGAAAGAAAGAAAGAAAGAAAGAAAGAAAGAAAGAAAGAAAGCAAGCCACCAGGTCTGGAATTCGAACTACGGTCGGCCATGTGGGAGTCAAATACCTTAACTACCACGCCACCTGCGAACCCCATGGGTGTTTAGTCTTTTTTTTCAGAGAGGTTTTTGCTATAGGGTGTGTGCACTTGCTAGAAAGACAGAGAGAGACAGAAAGCGAGAAATCACCCCCCAGGGGGGATGGCCACGCCGCAATTCCTTCTCCTCCATTCTTCTCTCGGGATTTTGGACACACACACACTTGTGCCCAGTGTGAGTTTTAACCCGCCAGATCGGGGCTTGAACCGCAGTCGGCTACATGAAAGCCCAGCAACATAACCATCACGCTATCGTCTGGTCTCTGTTCAGTTTTCTTAAATGGGTGGGAGGGAGGAGTGGGAAGAAGGCTGCACCTGGAATCCTCCCAGCCGTTCTGTGCATCCCGTTTAGGATGAATGGGAGCCTCGAGGTGTGTCCCTATGGCTCCCGTGGCTCAGAACCTGAAAAGGCTGCCTCGCCCTCACCTGGACTCCATGCCCTCTTCTCTCTGGGCCACTCTGCCCTCCTAGGAATATAGGCCTGGGGTTTGAGGTCTCCATTAGCCCACAGAGACTGGGCACCCAGGCCTGCAAGGGCAGTCATCTTGCTCAGGCCTGGTATGTTGCCGTGGCAACCTGGAGCCTCCCAGCCCCACTGCACAGGCCCCTCTGAAAAATTCATCAGGAAAACTTCCGTGTTTAAAAATTAACCATGGGACTGAAATATTAAAGATGAGCTCTTTTGGTCAAGACAGAGGGCAATGGATTTGGGGCCAGAGGACCAAAGTCCCTTCCTCCTGACAGGGTGGCCCCTGCCTGTTGCTCCAGCTTCTGGGGCAAAGGGATGGAGTCCGCCCTGCTCCCCACTCCGTCTGCACAGTCCGAGGAGATCGGTCCGGGTAGGGGGCCAGGAACGGGCCTGCTCCATCTCCCGTTCTCCCACAGGATCCTTCCCCGGCCTCCTATTCCCCCAGGGTGGGGCTCTGCACACAGCAGAGGCAGGCCAGGGCCTGGGAGGAGCAGGGTCAGGGAGGAAGAGGAGCTTGAGCAAAGCATCTTCCCCAGCGGGCAAGGCCTTCCTCACCCCAGGGCTAGTCTCTGCCCTGAGTCTCCCCGATCCCCACCTTTAAGCCCCTCAGACTGACTCTCCTCTGCCTCCCCCCCAGCCCGTCCACCTGGCCCAGGTGAGCTTCGTGATCCCAGCCTTCAACTCCAACTTCACCCTGGACCTGGAGCTGAACCAGTGAGTGTGGGCCGGAGGCAGGGCTGCGGGGGAGGCCAAGGCATGGCCTGGATGGCCCGGGCTGGGGCCGGGCTGAGGCAAGGACCTGGATCCTGACCCACGGCCCCTGCTTCCTCCTCAGTCACCTCCTGTCTTCACAGTACGTGGAGCGCCACTTCAGCCCCGAGGGGACCACCCAGCACAGCACCGTGAGAGCCTTTGGAAGGGGCAGGGGAGGTGGAGTGGTCAAAGATGTGGGGACCTATGGCTGGTGGAGCTGAGCCTGGCCCCTCAGACCCTGGGCCTTCCCACTCTCGCACCACGGAGGCTCCAGGATCCGCGGTGGCAGTTGGGGTGAACAGGGGCATGGCGGGGCCCTGTGTTCGCTTGGCCCGGCCCCAGGAGTCTCATTCCCAGCCTGTGTGCCTTACGTGTGGTGCACAAGGGCCCTCATTGTCCCTTGCCAGCTTGGGCAGGAACCACCCCTTCCCACACTTCTGGGACATGGCATTGAGGAAATGCCCCCTTGCTCAGTACCAAGGCCCTGGGAATTCCTGCAGCTGGGACACCAGGGTCCCAGTCCTGGAGGCGCTGGAGGCTGAACAAAGATGAATGAGTGTCTATAAATAGCCTGGCCCCCTCCCCCAGCCCATTCAGTAACTGGAGCACGAGTAATTCTGCAGGAAGCGGTCAGGGGAGGGGTGCCGTGGTCCCCTCTGACCCAGAGCCTGGCGAGGACACATGCTGCTCACAGCTCCTCAGCCTCGGTCTGGGCGGTCTCCAGGGCCAGTGCGTGGCAGTGAGTGTGTTGTGGGGGTGAGTCCCTGTCATTCGGTGAAACGAGATACTATGTGGGCAGGGGTCCGCAGTGGCCGGCACGCAGCAGGTCCCGCGTCCTCACTTTATAGGCCAGGCGATGTTAGGAGAGTTAGGAACCTGCCTCAGTGACAGCCGGTAAAGCAGCTCCAGGGCTCCTGGTGCACCCAGGGCAGCTGCTGCCGGCCTCCGCCCCTCCCCGCCTTCCGTCAGGGCTGGGCCATGCTCTGCTCTCTGGCCTGCTCTCCCCAGGGGGCTGGAGACCACTGCTACTACCAGGGCAAACTCCGGGGGAACCCACGCTCCTTCGCCGCCATCTCCACCTGCCAGGGGCTGCAGTGAGTAGGGGGCGGCTGGGTGCAGGGACTGGCCTCAGCGGGCCTGGGGGTGGTGGGAGCCGCTCCTCTCTCTTCACAGTGGGGTATTCTCTGACGGGAACCTAACCTACATTGTGGAGCCCCAGGAGATGGCTGGCCCGTGGGGAGCCCCTCAGGTAAGCCCTGCACAGCCCCACGCTGATGGCCCTGCCCTGCCTGTCTCAACAGCTCTCCTTGCCACCGCCCCCTCCTCCCTCAGTAACCTCAGCCTCACTGCCCTCCGCAGCAACCCCAGCTCTGGTTCCCTCTTCCTGTCCCCCCAGCTCCAGTGTCCCCCAGGTGACCTCCCACTGGGCTCCAGTGTCCTTTGCCCCTGCCTCTTGGGGCACCCCCAGGTCTTGACCCTGGAATCTGAGCATCTGGGAGATGAGATCCGACATGGGACCTTGGGCCAGTTCAGGGTCATTCCAGGGTGGGGTCAGGGGAGGGCCGGAGCTGCCCCAACTGCCCAGAGCAGACCTGGTTGGCCCCCCAAGAACTAACTCCCCCTCATTGCAGGGACCCCTTCCCCACCTCATTTACCGGACCCCTCTCCTCCCAGTCCCCCTCGGATGCAGGGAGCCAGGTAAGGGAGGGAACGTGGGGCTGGGGGGGGTGCCGGCTGGGCCCCCCTCACCGGCCCCTCCCCACAGGCTGCCTGTTCACTGCCCCTGCTGATTCTGCTCCTCCCAGCCGGCCGAGGCTGAGAAGGAAAAGGCAGGTATGGGGCCCGCGCAGACCTCGGGCTGCAGAGACCTCGGCCTGTGGTCCGGAGCAGGACGAGGCCGGGGCAAATGAGGGGCAGACTGCTGTGGCTGGGGGCAGGGACCCTCTGTGGGAGGCCTCCCTTCCTAACACGGGTGTCTGCACAGGTCCCAGCAGGCCCACTGAGGCTGCCTGCCCGTGTTCCAGGGCTGGGAGGGCTAGGACCCTCTGCAGGTGGGCGGCTGGCCCTGTCCCTGACTGGAGTCCAGACCCCCGCCAGGTCTGTCTGTTGCATGGCTGAGGCCAGACCTGGAGGGGACCGATTCCAAGTGCCCCCCACCCCCAGGTCCGCCGGGGCCACCCTACAGTGCACAGTGAGACCAAGTATGTGGAGCTGATCGTGATCAACGACCACCAGCTGGTGAGTCCCCAGGACAGGGGTGACCCTGAGAGGAGGGACCCTGAAGAAGCCACGCCCTCCTCCCGCTCTTTCCCCTAGTTCGAGCAGATGCGGCAGTCGGTGGTCCTCACCAGCAACTTTGCCAAGTCCGTGGTGAACCTGGCAGACGTGGTGAGCAGCTCTCCCTTCGCTCCCTCACCACCCACCCCTCTTGGCACACCCAGCCACTGTCAGCTTTTGATCCCCACTTCCTGGAGGGACAGACAGAGGTCCTCCCCAGTCCTGTCCCCCCACATCTACTCCCACCCTCCAGCTCTTCTTCTCTCCTTCGGGCCCAGATATACAAGGAGCAGCTCAACACCCGCATTGTGCTGGTTGCCATGGAAACATGGGCAGATGGGGACAAGATCCAGGTGCAGGATGACCTGCTGGAGACCCTGGCCCGGCTCATGGTCTACCGGCGGGAAGGTCTGCCTGAGCCCAGCGATGCCACCCACCTCTTCTCGTGAGTCTCCGCCCTGCACGTCCTGCCAGCCCCCACCCGCTGCTGCGGGGCTTGGGGTTACCTAGCACCTGCCACCTACCCCCAGCCACCCCTCCCTCTTTGGCTGATGCCCTTTGCTGGTGGTCTTCTGCTCCGTGCCTCTCCTTAGTCCCCTCTTCCCCTTTCAAAGTGTCCCAGCATCCCTTTCTTAGGGACCCAGTTCCCTGAGAGGGAAAGACTGGACGGAAGGACTTTGTAACTAGAGGACCCTCTGGCTTGGCTTAGGAGCAAAAGAACCAGAGAGGGGAAGGGGCTTGCCTGAGGCCACATGGGCTGACAGGAAGGGCAAGGTGGGACTCTGGTGTCAAGGTCCCCCAGCCCACCTCAGAGCAGGGGAAAGAGGAGGGTGTCCTGATGTCCCTTTCCCTTCCAGGGGCAGGACATTCCAGAGCGCCAGCAGCGGGGCAGCCTACGTGGGAGGAATCTGCTCGCTGTCCCGGGGTGGGGGTGTGAACGAGGTGAGAGGCGAGGCCATGGCTGCGTGGGGGGCTGAGAGAGAGGGCTGCAAAAGCACCCTTCTGCCAGAAGGGAAGACGAAGCCGTCTCCATCTTCCAACCCCAGTACGGCAACATGGGGGCCATGGCGGTGACCCTGGCCCAGACGCTGGGGCAGAACCTGGGCATGATGTGGAACAAGCACCGGAGCTCTGCAGGTGCCCGCCCTGGGAGACCCACGTGGCCCAGCCACACGCCCAGACCCATACCAGCCTCTAGAAGTGAGGAGGGGGTAGGTGAGAGGGGGCGGCCCTAACCCTCCCTCACACCCACCTGGCTGACTTGCAGGGGACTGCAAGTGTCCAGACCTCTGGCTGGGGTGCATCATGGAGGACACAGGGTGAGTTCTTGGGGACAAAATGGGGAGGGGGCAGTCTTGGGCAAAGGGCATCCTAGAGAGCACTGTATGGCAGGCTGGACCTGGTAGCCTCAAGGGACCCAGCTCTCAGGACCACTCGGGATTCCAAGACACCCAGTTTTCTGCAAACACCACAAAGGGAGACCCAGATTTCCCTGCTAGGACTCCCAAACTAGCCAGGCTGTAGTGCGCACTGCCACCACTGGGTGGCGCCCAAGCCTCGCTTGGAGGCCACCTTCCCTCCGATCGCTCCAGCGCTAGGTTTGGCGAAGGAGACCGGAGCGACGTCCTCTGCCGGTGCCTTGATAGACCGGCGGGAGTGTGCAGTCTCAAGGCAGATCTTCAGGCTCCTCGTGAGGGTGACCTGTCCCTCAATCTTGAGAGGGCTTAAGGGTGGGTCTGGAGGGGAGCAGCCAGAGGCACCGTCCGGTCACTCTTGCCTAGGTTCTACCTGCCCCGCAAGTTCTCACGTTGTAGCATCGATGAGTACAACCAGTTTCTGCAGGAAGGCGGCGGGAGCTGCCTCTTCAACAAACCCCTCAAGGTACCACCCCCAGGACAGAGAACATGGGAGCGGGGCGTGGGCAGAGTCCCCCGCCAGACTGCCGACACCCACTCCCGGTCTAGCTCCTAGACCCCCCCGAGTGCGGGAACGGCTTTGTGGAGGCAGGGGAGGAGTGCGACTGCGGCTCGGTGCAGGTGAGCGGCTCGTGTGGGCACCAGGTTGGGCCGGCGACGCGAAGTGAGCGCGAGGGTGGGTCCGAGCAGGGAGGATTAGGGCTCGCCTGCCTTTACTCTGCTTCTCCCTGCGTCCTTCAGGAATGCAGCCGCTCGGGTGGCAACTGCTGCAAGAAATGCACCCTGACTCACGACGCCATGTGCAGCGACGGGCTGTGCTGTCGCCGCTGCAAGGTGAGGACTCGCAGGGAGGCGGAGATGAGGCGGGGCCAAGACGAAGGCGGACCCGTTGGAGGCCTGCGGATAAGAGGCTGGAGTTAAGGAGGGAGGAGGGGCCGTTAGAGGCGGGGTTAGGGTCCCGGGGCGTGGCCTAGCTTGAACGCACCAATGGAGGTAAGGGGCGGGGCATGTAGTAACTGCGGGATGTTGGAGGCGGGGCTACGAGAGCGGGGTCGGGAGCGGCAGAGAGTGATTACGGGCAGAAACTAGAGCTGGCGGGGCGCGGGGGGACGCTCAGTGGGGTGTGAGCGGCCGAGGGGTGGTGGGGTCCCACGCAGAGGGCGGGGCCGAGGTATCTAAGCTGTCTGAGCCTAGGAACGCATCCATCTCCTAGTACGAGCCGCGGGGTGTGTCCTGCCGAGAAGCTGTGAACGAGTGCGACATCGCGGAGACCTGCACCGGGGACTCGAGCCAGGTCCGCCCGGTCCGGCCGAGGCAACCCTTACACCTATCCGTTTGGCTCCGCCCGGCGACTGCTCTTCACGTCCCTGTGCTCCGTCCCTCAGCTGCGCAGCTGGCGCCGCCGGCCGCTGATTCCCTCGTTTCCCAATCTAAGAGAGAGGGAGTTCTTCGTGACTCCTGGCTCTGTTCCTTCGATCATTAAACCAGTGTTTACAGGCTGGCTGGTATTCCCAGCGCCTGGCGCGGTGCCTGGTGGATGCTAGGGATCAGAGTGGATGATATTAGGTAACATCCATTAGGTCCTAATTATGTGCCAGACATTTAGTTTTCCCAGCTCTAACAAGGTAGGTGCAGAAACTCAGGGAGCCCGGAGAGGCTACAGAATTTGGAATTCGGAATAATTTTCCACTGTAGGGAAGAGCCCCCCTCCCCCCCCCCGCACATGAGCCCCCTCGTGGGGAAGCACTTGGCACCCCTGCGTTCCTCCCTGAGGGTGCTCTGCTCAGCCCCGCCCCTCTCTTCACAGTGCCCTCCTAACCTGCACAAATTGGATGGTTACTACTGCGATCATGAACAGGTATGCCACGTGGGGGCCCCTCCCGCTCTGGGCTGGGTACAGTTTCTTGTCTCTGCTCTGACCAACCACCTGCTCTGCCTCTTGCCTCCTGTTGGTCCATCCCTCAGGGCCGCTGCTATGGAGGTCGCTGCAAAACTCGGGACCGGCAGTGCCAGGCCCTTTGGGGTCATGGTGAGTCTGTCTGGGGGTGGGGAGGACCCAGAATGGAGCGTCTGAGGGGAAGGCCCCAGCTGACTATGCCTCCTATCAAATGTGTGGCTCCCAGGACATGGGACTAGCCAGATGGGTATCAGACCAAGGTGTTGGAGGTGCAGGCCTGAGGTCCCAGGTGGGCCGGGACAAGCCTGGCATCATCTCCCTACAGCGGCTGCTGACCGCTTCTGCTATGAGAAGCTGAACGTGGAGGGGACGGAGCGTGGGAACTGTGGACGCAAGGGGTCAGGCTGGGTCCAGTGCAATAAGCAGTGAGTAGCCGAGGCTCCTCTGGGCCTCCCAGCTCTGGGTGGGAGGTCAGCTTTTTTGAGAGCTAGGCAGCAGGTTCTCACAGGAGAAGCCTGTGAACCCCAGTGGGAGACGATGTGGAAAAGCAATGGCAAGGCGAGGGCAGGCGAGAGCTCAGGGTGGGCCTGAGGTCAGACTTGGGGCTGTCTCCACGTGCCCCAACAGGGATGTGCTCTGTGGCTTCCTCCTCTGTGTCAACATCTCTGGAGCTCCTCGGCTGGGGGACCTGGGTGCAGACATCAGCAGTGTCACCTTCTACCACCAGGGCAAGGAACTGGACTGCAGGTACTGGCGGGGGGCGAGCTGGGGAAAGGGAGCTGGCTTAGGGGACAGGGCCTGAAGCTGGCCGTGCCGTTTCCCTAGGGGAGGCCACGTGCAGCTGGCCGACGGCTCGGATCTGAGCTACGTAGAGGACGGCACAGCCTGCGGGCCCAACATGCTGTGCCTGGACCACCGCTGCCTGCCGGCCTCTGCCTTCAACTTCAGCACCTGCCCGGGCAGCGGGGAGCGCCGGGTCTGCTCCCACCACGGGGTGGGTGCCTGGACACTGGGGGTAGTGGGAGAGGCTTACAAGAGGGGACAGGCCCCTGCTCACCTCTCCCCTCTCCCTGACTCTAGGTCTGCAGCAACGAAGGGAAGTGCATCTGTCAGCCAGACTGGACCGGCAAAGACTGCAGCATCCACAACCCCCTGCCCACAGCCCCGCCCACGGGGGAGACCGAGAGATACAAGGGTGAGGCCAGAGCTGGCCAGGGCGGGTCTGTCTCCCCTTCTCCATGGCCGTTCCCGCCAACCGAGCCCTGCCCTCCTCCCCAGGTCCCAGCGGCACCAACATCATCATCGGCTCCATCGCCGGGGCTGTGCTGGTTGCAGCCATCGTCCTGGGTGGCACGGGCTGGGGATTTAAGTAAGACTCCGCCCCTCCCCTCACACCCTCAGGATCAGACCCCTGACCGCGGGAGCTCGGGGGGCCTCCCCGAGAGGTCAGCCAAGCACGAGCTCGCACGTGGGTCCGAGCCAGCCCACCGAGTCTTGTGTTAACATTCAGAACTATCAGCCACGCACGCTGCAAACCTGGACATTTTACGTTAGTAACCCCATTTTCCAGCTTCTCTTGAAAGCTGCGAAGACTGGGCCCCCACGTGCCTTGACTTATCCCAGCGGGGCCACAGAGCGGAGACAGGGCATGTGTATGCTCCGTCTCTAGCTCCCACCTAGTCTGCCAGCCTCTGAGGTGTCTGAGTTTGGGGTTTCGAGCTGTCGAAACCCCTCAATGTGCAAAGGAGGAAGCTGAGGCCCAGGGTCCCACTGGGAGTTAGTGGCAGACCCTTGCAGGACTCGATCCCATTTTCGGTAGGTCTCCTCAGTGTCTCTCCTCGCCCTGTTGTTAGTGTCCAGGCAGGGGGGAAGGGGACGCTCCCTGAGAGAAGGGGAAGGTCAGACGGCCCTTCTCTCTCTCTCTCCCTCTGCCTGTCTTCTCCTTGGCTCCTGAAGAAACATCCGCCGAGGAAGGTACGACCCGACCCAGCAGGGGGCAGTGTGACGCCGGCCACGTCATCCCTCCCGCTGTCCTTGTCTCCTCCATCTCATCCGTCACCTGCATTCTGTTGATGGGAGCTGGGGGCTGATTCCCCCGCCCCTGCTGTGGGCCTGCCACGGCAGGGGCGGGGGACACGCCATGGAGTGACAACCTCACCGTCCTCTTGCCCACACGTCCTCTCTGGCCGTGGCTCCTCTACTGCTGCCCTTCTGCTGGCCAGGTGGACCCCGGCGCTGGCCCTCGCAGTCCCCACTCCCTGGGAAGGAGCGTCCCTCTGCGTCTGCATCTGTTTTGTCTTCCATGTCACCGCTGTCTGACCTGCAGATCCCCTCCCTGGCCAGCCTGTGACTTGCCGCCTCCTGGGCCCAGCACTGACCTCCCGGGGCCCAGCAGGAGGGGAGGGCTCTCCCTTGGGCCCTGCCTCATACTGTCCCCTGATGCCCCCTCTCCATTCCAGGTCCGGAGGGGCCTAAGTGCCACCCTCCTCCCTCCGAGCCTGGCACCCACCGTCTCGGCCCTGAACCACGAGGCTGCCCCCACCCAGCCACGGAGGGAGGCACCGTGCAAATGTCTTCCAGGTCCAAACCCTTCGACTCCTGGCTGCACAGGGGCTGTGGGGCTGTGGCCCTGCCCTTCACACCACCAGGGTGGACCGACCTGGAGGGCATTTCCTTCACGGTCCCCGCCCCCGTCCTGCGGCTTTGGCCTTGCACACAAATTCTCCCTGTGTGAATGTAGCTTCACCATCACAGACCACCACAGCTCCAGCGGGGGCGGGCCTGGAGGGAAGCCCCGGTTGGGGCAGGCAGCCACCAGCAGACCCGGCCTGGGATGGCCCTTCCTCTAAACGAGGCAGCTGGAACCAGGGTCATAGCTCCCTGGGACCTAGGAGAAGGGGCTGACATTCACGTTTTTTATGACTCTTAACTGATGAATGTAACCTTGGAGGTGCTGGGGCCAGAGCAGTTGGCTGTGTTGGCATTTACAGGAGGGCTCAGAGGAGCCAAGGTGTGGCCTCCCCCAGGCCCTGCCCTGGGATGATCACCCTGGAATCCTGTCCCTGAACACGGGCAGGGGCCAGGCATCCTGCCTGCCCCCTCGGTCCAGCCCTGCTAAGCTTGGAAAAAGTCCGAGCGCTGATTCAAACCAAAGCTGCCTGTGCCGTGCCCAAGGCCTCGGCTATGGGTACGGCACCACGTCCCAGATTGTCTCCAACTCCCAAATGACCGTCCTGCTGGCCCTGCCAGGACACATGTATGGAGGGATCCTAGAAAACACAGTCCCTAAAAGAAAACGGCACCTTCCCCCTTTCAAGAAGGGTGATTCTGGGGCTGACTCAGGGTTTAGGTGCCCCCTGGTATGGAACAGAGGTCCCAGGCTGGGCTGTCTTCCCCAGGGAGGACTCCTGCAGTAGCAGAGGCCAGAGGTGGCCAGTGCCTGGAGGGCGAGGGCTCTGCCTGGGATGTGCAAAAGGAGGCAGGAAAGGGCAGTTTCGAAGATGACCCGAGACTTCTGGAAAAGTCCTCAAGGCCCGTCAGGCCCTTTTCACACACTCCCATTCCAGGGCTGAGTAGTGAGTTTACAGACGTTCCCCATTAACCCTCCACTGCTCCCCGCCCCGCCGAGCCAACACAGGCTGAGGCCCTAGGACTCCTCAGTCCTGCCTGTGGCCTCTCCCGTGACCCTGGCTCCTCAACCCTATTAGCTAGCTGACTGGGGCCCGTGGGGGCCAGCTACCTTATGGATGAAAGCCACAAATGAGTGGAGTCCCTTTCCCCAGGGACACCCACCTAGACTTGGCAGGGGTTTCTGAACAGCCCTGGGCCTTTGAGCTACCTGTCTCTGGGGTATCCTTGAGGAGGAACCGTGGATAAAATATCTCCCCACTATACCACCCTCAGAGGCAAACTGGGACCTGGGCCCTCTGACAGTCTCCGGTGGCTGGATGGCTATTGTGGTCCTCGTGACAACTCTAGCTGGCCCTGCCCTCTGGCCAGTCCTGCCCCTCTGGCCCACAGGCTGAGGCGGGGCAGGGGGGCATGCTGGGTTTTGCACTTTGGCGGCGACACCTTTGGCATCCCTCGGGCATGCACACACACACTTGGGCAGCAGTGCATCTGGGCTGCGTCCGGCTCCACTTCTCTGCACGAGTGTGAGCACCTCCATGCACGTGGCGTGTCTGTGTGTGCACGTGTACGCGGGGACAGGGGTGAGAACAAGACTTCCTGTGGCCAGTCCAGCCTGGCTCCCAGCTGTCTCCGTCCTCCTGCCCCACCCTGGCAAGTGCCCACCCCAGGGTGGAGGAAGCTGCGCCGCCTGGACCTGGCTCCAAACAGCATCCTGTACATAGGTCATCCGGGGTTCGGGTGGGGAGGAAGGGCCAGGAGCATCAATTAAAGATCACATCAGGGGCTTCCACGGAGCTCACGCCAACCCTGTGTCTCCTTTCTGTGAGTGACGGTCCTGTGACTTGGGTCCTGGAGACAGGAAGTGAACACCCAGGGCTGGGAGGAAGGGGCGCAGTTTCCCCACTCAGAGGAAACCGGCACTGACCTGGTGGGGGCCGGGCCCTTCCACTTCTGTGGCGCCCCCAGCTGAGATCTGGCTCCCCACCCCTGCCTCAGCCAAGCCAGAGGTGAGCTGAGCAGGAAAGCATTATGGAAAGGCAGGAACCCCAGCTTCCTTTCTCTAAGTCTCTTCACCTCCCAAGATGCCAGGACGCTGGGCAAACTTACCCGGTCCAGCCCCGGGCACCCGCTCCCCTTGGGCTAGCCCCACTGAGCAAGGCCAGGCCCCGAGCTCAGAGAGCGAGTCCGGGACCTGTTGTTCTTCCCGACTTCCCCTCCTGAGTGCTTGTGCCTGGAGGGGCTCCCAGTGTGGGAGGCGAGGAAGGACTGGGGGAGCCATCAGGCTCAGGCTTGTGGACGGGGGTGGGGGAAGAGGTGGGGGACGGGACAACCAAGGACTGGGAGGGCCCAGGGGACAGAAGGGCAGCCTCAGGGTGGGTCCTGGGAGCACTGGCACTAGACGCTCCAGTATCATCGCCCATTCCCAGGTGGCCGGACTCCCAGGACCGCCTCAGTACGCGTCTTTAGACGCCTGGTCACCATTCTCTGGCGTCTCCCCAGGGCACTGGGCATTTAACCCCCACCTCTCCCACGGCAGACGGTCAACCTCCCCAGTTCGGTGTGCAGGGGGCCGAAGCCCATCAGTCACCCACTGATGGCGAGGCCCGCCCTTGTCTTCTGGCCCGAGTTGGATGACCCTATTTTTAACTTTCTCCATTGCTTCTGCCTCTCGGAGCCTCCTTCGGGAAGCTTAACCCCTGATCGGGTCCCAGTTCCTGGCTTGATGTGCCACACAGCTGTCCCTTTGAGTAGTGTGACGTGTGGCTTCTGACAGGTACATGGCAGATGGGCCCACGGAGGGCTCAGGTGAGTGCAGCAGGGTCACCAACGCCTGGCTCAGGCCGAGCCCTGGAGGCCCAGGCACTACCTGGGAGGAGAGGGAGGGAAGAAGAGGGGGTGGGGGCCAAGCCTGCGCACACAAACAGTCGGGCCCTCCTGTGATGCCAGCGTACCAGCTACCGGCCTGTCTGGAGATCTAGCCTGAGGCTGGGGTGGAGCATCCGATCTGGTCCACACAGATCATCTGAAAGGCCTGGCTGTGGCTTCAGAACATGCAGTGGGCAGCTTTGGAGGGATGGCTCCCCAACAGAGCCGAGTGGGACCAGCAGTTTGAAACTTGCTGTGCAGGCCGCCTGTTGCCAGGAATTCCCAGGTTACAAGTTTCTTCAGAAGCAGAAACTCCTCGGTAAGCTCACGCCCCTGGCAGCTCCCAGTCACCCTGCTGAAACCGTCAGTGCCCAGCTGGTGACGATTTCTGGCGAGCTCATGGCCGCAGAGTTCAGTCCCTAGTTCCCTCTGTCAGGCTGATGTAGGCCCTCATGGATTACAGGTGGCCAGGATGGAGGGCTGGGAGCGTCCAGCCCACTCGGCCCCGGCCAGGTGCAAGTTTACTTGCCGAGTTGAAGGAATGATGATAAATTCGTGATGTTTCATCCCACCGTCTAGGCCACTGTGGTCCAATAAAATAGAAAGCCGCCCACCCAGGTACGCTACCTACAATGGTTTAGTTTTTTTTTTTTCTTTTTTTCTTTTGGAGAGGTTTTTGCTATAGGGTGTGTGCGCTTGCCAGAAAGAGAGAGACAGAGAGATGGAAAACGAGAAATCACCCCCCGGGGGATGACCACGCCACAATCCCTTCTCCTCCATTCTCCTCTCGGGATCTTGGGCACGCACGCACACGTGCCCGGCGTGAGTTTAAGCCACCAGGTCCAGGACTCGAACTGCAGTTGGCTACATGGGAGTCCAGCGACATAGCCATTATGCTAACTGCTGGTCCCTCCTACGTGGGTTTTTTTATTTTTAATTTTGTCAGAGGGCATGGGTGCTGGCCAGAGACAGATAAAGAGAGTGAGAAAACACCCTTCAGGGGAAATCGTCAATACAACCCCTTCTCCATTTCTTCCTCCTTTTGGGATTTCGGGCACGGCATACAGGCACACGCACCTGGTATTTTCCAAGCTGCTGGGTCTGGGACTCCAGCTGCACAGCTGGCTGTGTGCGATCCAGCTGCCGTAAGCACCACGCCACAGGCTGGCCCGACCTATGTGTTTAAGCTAGTAACCATAATGAAAAAAAAGGGCAGCCAAAGATAACGTATTTTCTTAAATCCAATATATCTAAAATAGACCCATTTCAACATGTAATCACGACTACTGAGGTTTGGTTGTTGTCGTTGTTGTTTTGTTTCTGGTGTTTGTATGAAAGCCTTTGGAATCGGGGCTATATTTTACACTGGAAGCCTATGTGGACTTCATGTGCTCGGTCGCTATCTGTGGCTGTAACCGATGCCATAAAGTGGAAAAGAAAGCAGGCCACGACAGCAGGAAAGACGGGGTCGGGACAGCAGGCAGTGCCTCACTAAAGGTCAGAGGAACCGTGGGTACAGGCCTTTCTAGAAAGCAAAAGAGGGGCTGGGATGACGTCCACTCCTGGGGAATTGTGACTTAACCGAGAGTGAGAGTGAGAGAGACCTGGCTCTTCCTCCCCCTGAAAGCTCTGACCCTGGAGCATGCCAGAAGTACTGTAAGATCTCCGTCAGCCTCTCCAAAAGCTCAGCAGGACAGCCCAGCAGCCCCAGCCTGGAGCTCGGTGCAGACGAAGATTCCCAAAGGCCTCCCTCCAACCTGGGGAGCTCTGTGCAGGGCCTGGCCGGGGCTCTCGGGCCTCCTAGGGTTCAAAGCCAAGGGCAGAAACAAGTGCCGGTCAGTGCCATGGCTCAAGGGGCCTCAGCATCATAGCCTAGAGCCCAGCCCTGGTGACAGCTCCTGAAATGTGCCCTGGCAGCCCTTTCAGCAGCACAGGGGTCCTTAGGGGGCTGTCATCACCCGAGCCTTGGACCGAGCCCTTGGGAGGTTGTTGGGCTGTGAAGCCATGGACGGACAATGTCTTCCAGGCAGGGGGTCACGATGGCCTTCCACTCAGTCACACCGTGTTCTAGGCCAGCCCTCGGGACCAAATGCCACCTGCTCCATGGGATGCTGACAGAGCACCCCTCCTACCGGGGGCTGCACAGGCCCGAGCAGACTCCTGACTGTCCCGTGCTCATTCGCAAAGCTATTCACAAGGTCCATCTGGCCCCAGATGGACGCTGAGCCTGACCCTCCCTGTCATCTGCACTGCCTCGGGGTTGCCCGGCGTGCGGGTCATGACCCAGCTGCGCTGTCCTCCATGCCCTGACTCGGGAGTGTTAACGGCTGTCCTCCCCACGCCTGGCCCCTCATGCCTGCGCAGCCCTGGCCTTTGGCCACCTGAACCCCTGCCTGCTTGGCAGCCTGCGGGCTCCTGACAAGTGTCTGACTGGCTGCCGATCCCCGCTCTCCCGAGAGCCGTCTGCTTCTCACTGGCAGCTGCAGTGCCCTCTTGGGTTTAAAATAAACTCACTATCTGCCTTTCCTCCAGCCTGACCCAGCAGCTCCTTCCATGTCCAGCCTGATCCTGGCTGCCTCAGAAAATTAGGTGTCACCATCACTCAAAGGCCACTGTGAAGAACAGGATCTGACATCTCCACCAAGGACAGACCACATGAAGCTCATCCCAGGAAACGGTCGAGGGGGGTGCTGTTGCTTCTCTCGTCTGCGGGTCACTCGGATGGAGGATTTACTGAGCATAGGACTGGGGTGACCGGAGGCAGGGTTGCTCTTCGGGGCAAGAGACTCCCAGCATAGCTCAGACTGATGTCGCTCCAAAGCAGGGTCTCCGGCCGGGTCTGGGCCTCTGCCCCAGGCCGACATGCCCTGGCTTGGCGACTGTCCTCCCTCTTCCCCACGGTTCAGCTTCTCCTCCTGTGTCTATTCAGATTGCTCCCTGCCACCCCTTCTGGCTGCATCCTCTCCCCTCCTGCTCCTCACCGAGGTCTGAAAGGCCCTGCCGACCCGCCTGGCCTGGCGTTCTTACTAGTACCCTCAGGCTCTTCCCCACAAGGGAGTGGCTTTCTCATTTACCAGTGGGTTCCTCCCCAGTGGCTTCTCCACCTTCCCACAACCCAAGGCCTTTACAACCTTCAAAACCAAAATAGGGGGACCAGCAGGTGGCGTGGTGGTTAAGGCGCTAGACACTCCCACATGGTCAATCGTGGTTTGAGTCCTGGACCTGGTGGCTTGCTTTCTCACTTTCCCTTTCTCTCTCTGTCTCTCTCTGGTCAAAACAGGTGAATGAACATATAAAATTAAATAAATAATTCTTTAAAAAAAAAAATAGGGCCACCCGACCATGCAGCAAGTAAGCACTGCAGAGCTGCCTGCTTTGCGTCCTGGCCCCAGCAGCTTGTAAAACAGCCCAGGGAGGCCAGCAGGTGGCGTGGTGGTTAGGGGAGCTGCATTTCCATAGGGCCGACTGTGGCTGGAGTCCTGGACCTGGCAACTTGCTCTCTCGCTTTCCCCTTTCTCTCTTTGTCTCTCTCTGATTAAATTAAAATAATAATGACAATAACAATAATAACAAATGGAATTAAATAAATAAATAGTTAAAACAAACGAACAAACAAACAAAAAACACCCCAGGAGTGCATGAGTGCCCACGAGCCTGACAGGATGGGGACAAAGATCATGACATAACCAGGCCCTACTGAGAGGTGCTTCTTTCTCAGTCTCTCTCTTAATCTTCTACTATTAAAAACAAAACAAAAATGTACCCCAGACCCACCTGGTCCCCACCTGACCCTCCAGCCAGGCTTCTCCATGGACTTGACCTCATCCACTGCCACAGCTCCTTAGTCCCCAGCCGGTCCTTGGAGCAAACAGGGAACAGGTAGCCCCAAGCCTGCCTCCTCCTCCGTCCCAGCTCAGGGCTCACAGCACAGGCAGCTCTGCTCTCCCGGCCTGGCCGCCCTCTCCCTCCTCACCCCTGCTTACCTGTCTGCACACTTCCTCTTCCCAGCTCATTCCGACCCATCTTCCCTCCCAGGTTCCCACCTTGGGAATGTCCTTCAGCTCCTTGAAAGTGCTCACCTTTGGACCTTCCCCCCATGTATGACTGCACCCCCACACTATCAGCTCCGCTCCTGTTCACCTGACAGGTCTTGTACCTCCGCTTACTCCAGAAAGCCAGCCGGGGCGAGGTGCCTCCTGGAGCCGGGCACGCAGCACCTGCATCCAGATACGCCTTGTACTCCCCACACAGCATCGGCACCGTGAACGTGACCGCTAGATCTGGGCCGTGAACCGCAGTCAGTCATGCGGGATGCGCTTCGGTGCTCACGACAAAGGCGGTGGTAATAAATGTTTGTGGCGTAAGCGACTCAGTGCTGCCCAGAGATTCCAGCAGGTGGACAGCTGTGCACTGCGCTAGGACAAAGAGGAAATGTTAAGGAGACACCTGAACACCAGAGTGGCTCACGGCTGTTCTGTTTAACTGAGCTTTAATCTGGAATGTTCGGGGTGTGGACGCAGAGGTTTCATACGAGACGCACTCCTTGGCAGGTGTTCACTGGGAATTTCTTCCCCATTTCACAGTAGGAACAAGGGAGTAACTGGCCCCTGGGGGTGAAGAAAGAATTGGGAGAGTCCCACTGCACCTTCCCAACTACTGGGTTGTCGAAAACCACGTCCAGACTTTTCCGACACCCTGATAGCTTCCCTCTTAGCCCCCTAGACTGACCGTGGGGACAGCAGTCTTCCCAGCACCGGTAGCCCTGGGGGAAGCTTAGACATCACGGCCCCTAGCGGGCCAGTGCTTACTGCGGGCTGGGCCTCGCAGGGTCTCAGGCGACCCTCACGACCGCTGAATGTGTCAGGGCCGTTATTGTCCCCACTCCGCAGATGACACAGCCAGCCTTAGAGCACAGGACCGCCCTCATGCTCAGCCCGAACCCATCTGGCTCTACTGCCCCATGAAGGTCCTGCTTTCTGCTCTCGGCCAGAGCAGCCAGGGAGTCTTCTTTTGCACCCCCGCCCTGGGGCTTTGTTTACACAGGACCTAACATGCTCTTTGGTGAGGACGCTGCTGACGTGGCCTGCAGTGCAAACAAGGGCTCGAGGTGGGTGAGGCCTGCTGTCCAACACACAAGCCGGCCACTCCTTCCAGAGGGACTTTTATGGATTCTTCCCTCTCCTCAGTGTTTCCTAAGTGTCGAAGATTTATAGTGTTTACTTACTAAAACACTTGCCTAGCAAGTCTGAAAATTTAAGGGGAAA
>NW_006207854.1:174945-203339 GCF_000334495.1 Tupaia belangeri chinensis
GGGTAAAGAGTAGAAGATGTAAGGAAAAAAAAAGTCCTAATACTCAGTGTTGTCAGGGGTCAAACAGGTGGTGTGGTGGTTGAGGCACTGGACTCCCACGTGATTGTCCATGGTTCGAGTCCTGGACCTGGCAGCTTGCTTTCTCACTTTCCCTCTCACTCTGTCTCTCTCTGGTGAGTGCATGTGCCCTATAACAAATAAAAACATAATAAATAAGAACAAACAAACATCAGTGTTGTTGGAAAAGGGATGGAGACTAAAATCCTGCTTATCAGGCAGAGTGTAGAATCTGAGAATCTGCAGGGGAGAGGGAGCTGAGGCCGCATCTGCCTCAACCCCCCCCTCCTGCAACACTAGGCCGGGGGTAAATTCTACAGTCCCACAGAGGACCGCAACAGGCCTCTTCTGCCTCCTCCAAAGACAAAGGCTTCTTATCAGAAAACAAACTATGAGACCAGCAGGTGGCATGGTGGTTGAGGCGCTGGACAATCCCACATGGCCGACCATGGTTTGAGTCCCAGACCTGGTGGCTTGCTTTCTCACTTTCCCTCTCTCTCTTTCTGACTCTATCCCCCTCTGGTCAAGTAAAAATAAATACATAAAATAAATAAAGTTAGAGACCAGCAGTTGGCGTAATGACTATGTTGCTGGACTCCCAAGTAGTTGACCACGGTTCGAGTCCCAGACCTGGTGGCTTAAATTCATGCCAGGCACGTGCGCGTGCGTGCCTAAGATCCCGAGAGGAGAATGGAGAAGGGATTGCCATGTGGTCACCCACCCCTGCCCGGGGAGGGGGTGATTTCTCGTTTTTCTCTTTCCAGTGAGCATGTGTGCCTTCTAGCAAGTTAAAAAAACAAATTAAGGGGTCAGCAGGCGGTGTGGTGGTTAAAGTGCCGGACTCCCACATGGCTGACCATGATTCAAGTCCCAGATCTGGTGGCTTGCTTTCTCACTCTCCTCCTCTCTCTCTCTGGTCAAACTGAAGAATAATAATAAATAATTATTAAAGAGATAAAAAAGCCCTTAAACACCTATTTTATTTTAAAGCCTCATACTATTGTGCATAAGTTATAATCTTTATGGAAAGGTAATTCTTGTACACTAGCAGACATTCCTGATAAATTCCTAAGTGTGCCCTTTCAAGATAAAGTTCTCTCATTTTGGTGTTACCAACTTTGGGTTTTAGGTCCTGTAGCCTATTACTAAAGATATTTTACTTCTGTTGAATAGTTTGCTAAGCAAAGAAGGCAATTTAAGCCTTGCCTTTGTAGTGTAGCAGTACCGTAAGTGCCCGGCGAGGCTGGAAGCCAGATGGCTGACTGCGGGTGTGGGTCCTCAGGTTGGCTTGAAAACATGCTGGTGCCCATGTGGGCACCAGGACCCTGGGGAGCTGGCGGGCTGAAGAAAGCATGATGGCATGAGCCCCAGTGAAGAGCACTCTTCTCGTATGTGTGTGCATGCTGCAATTTATTTATTTATAAGAATTATTTGTCTTTATTTATTTATTTCATTTTAATTTGACCAGAGAGCGACAGAGTAAGAAAGAAAGTGAGAAAGCAAGCCAGCAGGTTTGGGACTGGAACCATGGTCAGCTTTGTGGGAGTCCAGAGCCCTTAACCACCACGCCACCTGCTGGCCCCCCTCCTTCCCCGCATGTTGTAATTTTTAAAAAAAGGAAAGCAAAAGAGCCAACAGATGGCATGGTGGTGAAAGCGCTGGATCCCAGATGACTGGCTCTGTGGTTTGAGTCACGGAATTGGCATCCTGAAAACTCACCAGGTGCATGTTTGTGTGCCCCAGATCCTGAGAGAATGGAGAATGGAGAAGGGATTGCAGCACGGCCATCCCACCGGGGGGGATTTCTCATTCTCTCTCTGGCGAATATGCATGTGCTCTATGGCAAAAACAAAACAGGAGCCAGCAGGTGTAGTAGCTGAGGGCGCTGAATTCCCACGTGGCTGGCTGCAGTTCAAGTCCTGGATCTGGTGACTTGTTTTCTCACTTTCCCTCTCTCTCTCTCTCTGTCCCTTTCTGGTTGAATTAAAATAAATACAATAATTGTAGTTACCTAAGTCTTTTTAAAAACCCAGTATGTCTATGTTTGCATGTGCATAAATATTTCCAGGAAGAAATAGGAATAAAGAGTGGTTACCTCTGAGGAGTGGGAATAGGGACCAGCATGGAGAGGCACATTTATCCCTAATACTCATCAACTTTTTAATTTTGTATTATTGTTTAGTCCTGGTGATAAACACATACACTTTACTCTTTTTTTTTTTTTTTGAAAATTTTTTTTGCTATAGGGCACTGGTGCTCGCCAGAGAGACAGAGACAGGAAGTGAGAAATCGCCCTTTAGGGGGGGAAGGACACACTACAATCCCTTCTCCATTCTCTAGCGATCTTAGGCACGCATGCACACGTGGCTGGTGTGAGTTCTAAGTCTCCGGGTCTGGGACTTGAACTGTGGTCCACTATGTGGAGTCCAATGGCGTAACCATTACACCATCTGCTAGTCCCCAACTTACCCTCTTAATACATTTTACGTTTTCTTCCATAAGTGAGAGAAAAGGAGACAGAGACAGCACCCCATCCAGGTTTTGACGCTGCCTTGATCCACCCCCAGCCACCCCCAGATCATGGGTGTTTGTGCGCCTGGTGTACTCAGGGAGTCCTTGGACACAAACCTGGAACCCTCCCACGTGGGAAGCCTTTAGAGTCAGGTTCTACCACTGTACCACCAGCCAGCTCCTCTTATTAATTTTTCTTTTAAGTTGCTGTAGGGCACATGCGCTTGCTGGAGACCGTCAAAGAGAGAAAGCGAAGATGCATTCTTTAGGGGATGACCATGCTAATTCTTTCTCCTCCATTCTCCTCCCAGGATTTTGGGAATGCATGCACATGTGCCTAGCATGTTTTTCAAGCCTCCAGGTCTGGAACTTGAACTGCAGACAGCCATGTGGGATTCAGCCACTTTAACCACCATGCCACCTGGCTGGCCCACCGACTTAAGTGTGCAGTTCAACGTTAACTATGTATACACTGTTATGCAACAGTTTTAGAGCTTTTTCAGTTCACGCAGCTGAAACTCTATACCCATCAAACGACCTCCCCCAGCCTCCTGCCCTCCGGCCCCTGGCAACCACCACTCATATTTGCATCCCTGACACTGACTGTCCTCTCTCACACAAATCGGGTCATAGAGCATCTGTTTTTATTCTAAAAGTTATTTTATTGAAATTTATTTTATTTATTTATTTTAATTTGACCAGAGAGTAACAGAGTGAGAAAGAGAGAGAGGGTAAAGTGAGAAAGCAAGCGAAGCCGCCAGGTCCAGGACTCGAACCACAGTTGGCCATGTGGGAGTCCAGCACCTTTAACCGCCACACCACCTACCAGCCTCAGAGCATCTATCTTTTTGAGACTGCTTTACTTAATTCGGAATCGCCATGTCTCATTCGCATTGTAGTCAGTGACAAAAGTCCTTTAAGGCCGGACATTGCATTGTATGGATAAACCACACTTTCTTTACCCATTCGTATCTCCTCGGACATCTGTGTCATTTCCACTTCCTGGCTTTTCTGAGTGATGCTGCAATGAACACGGGAGTGCAGACATCTCGTCCTGTATTTAATCTGGCGATGCCAAGTGAACGGTATTGGACTCATGCCCAGGGCATCGACTCCAGGCCACCCTCTGCGCACCCATTCACACCCATCTCAGGCAGTATGTACTTGTACGTCATTCACATCCCTCCCTCCCCTTAGCCCCGTCTATGCAGACTGCTCTACCCTGCCTTCTCTCAGCTATCTCCCAGGATCACAGCTAACTACTCAGAAGAGCTGGCTGGACTGTTGCTCGCTGCCTAAGGGCATAGTTAAATAAGTCTCTCCTGTTGAGGCTCAGTGCGTTCAAGATTCGGCTCCACCCGCAATCCACCGCCATGGCCGAGGGAGGCATTGCTGCTGGAGGTGTAATGGGTGTTAATACTGCTCTACAAGAGGTGCTGAAGACTGCCCTCACCCACGACGTGGTGGTTAAAAGTGCTGGACTCCCGCATGGCCAACTGTGGAATTCGCAAAGCCGCCAAAGCCTTAGACAAGCGCCAAGTCTACTGTCTGTGCTTGCATCCAACTGTGAAGAACCTAGTATGTCAAGTTGGTGGAGGCCCTTTGTGCCGAACCCAGATCAACCTGATTAAGGTTGATGACAACAACTAGGAGAATGAGCAGGCGTCTGTAAAACTGACAGAGGGAAAACCCCGTAAAGTGGCTGGTTGCAGCTGTGTAGCAGTTGAGGACGATGCTAGGGATCTCAGGCCAAGGAAGTCATTGAAGAGTACTTCAAATGCTCGCGAGCCTCATGTTTATTTTATTTGGGGTGGTAAAATAAGGAAAAAGTGAATTACTGCAAATAACAAATTAGCTCACTGGAAACAAACTCTGTAGTAAACTGCTTAATTGACGTTTAAAAAAAAAAAACACAAAAAACACAAAAGTCCCCAACCCATGCCATGTCTCTTCTAGGTCACCTCCTCCCAACACCCCCTCCCCCAATACAAAAGCAGACCGCTGGAACTGACATGCATCATTACAAACTGGTCTATAATCCAACTGGTCCAGACTGCAGATCTTTGTCCACGTCTCTGAATCTTGGTCAGTTTCCAATCTGAACATTAACGAACCCACTGACAGCTTACACCTGCGTACCCAGAGTCAGGGAAAGGCGTCGGAAGTGCCCCACCCTCCGGCGGACCCCTCCCCAGCCAGACGCTGAGGCCCGCCAGGCTCTGAGGCCCGCCAGGCTCTGAACAGCAGCTGGGTTAGGAGCTAACATCGGCCTCTGCCTGCTGGGCAGAAGCCACAGCTGCAACGCGCTTTCAGGAAAATGGGCCAGGCCAAAGGAGCTCCCTGTCAGTGTTTTTCAACGTTTCCAGCGCAGAGATGAAATTCCACTTTCACAGGACGACACAAACTAAAAATAAAAATGTAAAAAAGCGATCTAGTTCTGTATCGTTTTCCCCCATGGTCAGGTCCCATTCAGGTCACTGGCGATGCAGTGCAATCAGTTATGAACAGTTGCTTGCTTCTGCCTTGCCCGGAGTTTAGGGCTGTCAGCCTCCCCAGGCCTTCTCCGATGGCCCCAGGAGTGCAAGGCAGACAAGGATACTTGTGGAAGGTTCGGCAGAGGGTAAAGAGGGGATCCAGTAGCTGCTCTCCAGGCACAGCAGCGGGCTTCCTTAGGTCGTCCTTCCCAACTCCCTGCTCGGGCAAAGTAGGCACCGTGAGTCAAGGACAGGGTAAGGCCCTGTGGTGCCACTTCCTCAGGACGGAGGGGCAAGACAAAATCACACCACGCTCGCCACCCTGCCATCTCTCTCCTTTGTGCTTTCCGGTTTTGAGTCACTTATTTCTAACTTCCTCAGTGAGGTCATTAACGGCAAGGTGGAGAAAGTTCTAAGCAATGACACGAACACTGGCTGACTGCGAAGTGGGGCGGTTCTTTTCACGTGAGCCTGGTCAAAGTCAAAACTCAGAGGCTGAACCCACGTTTTGTCAATGTGTGCTTGGACATCTCATTAGGGATAGCATGCTCTTCCCAGCACCCCACCCCTGCCCCTCAAATCACTGATTTGGCCGAACCCAGTACTCTCTGATTCCCTGTAGTCTTCCCCTCTGGGCAGCCACCAATCGTTCTGAGCTGCCCGGTGAGACGAAATCCACATGCTATGCCAGGTCTAAACCTCCTTGAGCAGAGATCATTTAAAACCACCTCCCCTCCCCCTTTTATTGTAACTTTTTTTATTATTATTTTTAATTTTGCTACAGGGCATGTGTGCTGACCAGAGATAGAGACAGAAAGAGGGGAAGTGAGAAAGGAAGCCACCAGGTTTAGGACTTGAACCCTGGCAGGGCGCGCTGGAGCCCAGCACCTCTAGCACTAGATCACTTTCCGGCCACTCTAGTGCACATTTCGAAATACTGTTTTCTTCTGAGGTGGTGGTTTTCACACTGCAATATACATGAGAATCGCTCTGGGACGCAGCGTGGTGGCACACGCTGACCCTGGACCACGGGGACCACAGGTGGGGCTAGGATGAGACTCTGGGCTTGGAGCAGGAGAGTAAATGCCTGTCATCCTGCCTCAGCAGGAGGAGGGGAGCTCAAGGATGGCCGATGCAATGTCTAAAAAAAAGAGCTGACCCTTGGTTTAGTGGGTGAGGGGACCTGATCACACACAGCAGACTAGTTTGAATCCTGGCCTCAGGGGCTTGAACACCACTCCGGTGCTTGTACAAAGCATGCCTCTAATCCTGACAGGCTGGAGAAATGGAGAAGGGATTGCAGTGTGGCCACATCCTTCCGGGGGGTAGTTTCTCTTCCTGTCTCAGATGAGCACACACCCCCTGACACTTAAATGGATCGCCCAGAAAGCAACTTAGTTCTGATTATGTAGGCCTGAGGTAGGGCCAAGGAACCCGAATTTATAGAAAAAACTTCCTATTCTTTATTTTGTTTAGATTTTTTTTTCATAAGATGTGGGCACTCATTGGAGACAGAGAGGGAAAGTGAGAAATAACCCCCCCCCCCCCGGGGAGGACCCCATCATCCCTTCTAGGCCCTGTGGTGCCACTTCCTCAGGACGGAGGGGCAAGACAAAATCACACCACGCTCGCCACCCTGCCATCTCTCTCCTTTGTGCTTTCCGGTTTTGAGTCACTTATTTCTAACTTCCTCAGTGAGGTCATTAACGGCAAGGTGGAGAAAGTTCTAAGCAATGACACGAACACTGGCTGACTGCGAAGTGGGGCGGTTCTTTTCACGTGAGCCTGGTCAAAGTCAAAACTCAGAGGCTGAACCCACGTTTTGTCAATGTGTGCTTGGACATCTCATTAGGGATAGCATGCTCTTCCCAGCACCCCACCCCTGCCCCTCAAATCACTGATTTGGCCGAACCCAGTACTCTCTGATTCCCTGTAGTCTTCCCCTCTGGGCAGCCACCAATCGTTCTGAGCTGCCCGGTGAGACGAAATCCACATGCTCTGCCAGGTCTAAACCTCCTTGAGCAGAGATCATTTAAAAACACCTCCCCTCCCCCCCCTTTTATTGTAACTTTTATTATTATTATTTTTAATTTTGCTACAGGGCATGTGTGCTGACCAGAGATAGAGACAGAAAGAGGGGAAGTGAGAAAGGAAGCCACCAGGTTTAGGACTTGAACCCTGGTCGGCCGTGTGGGAGCCCAGCACCTCTAGCACTAGATCACTTTCCGGCCACTCTAGTGCACATTTCGAAATACTGTTTTCTTCTGAGGTGGTGGTTTTCACACTGCAATATACATGAGAATCGCTCTGGGACGCAGCGTGGTGGCACACGCTGACCCTGGACCACGGGGACCACAGGTGGGGCTAGGATGAGACTCTGGGCTTGGAGCAGGAGAGTAAATGCCTGTCATCCTGCCTCAGCAGGAGGAGGGGAGCTCAAGGATGGCCGATGCAATGTCTAAAAAAAAGAGCTGACCCTTGGTTTAGTGGGTGAGGGGACCTGATCACACACAGCAGACTAGTTTGAATCCTGGCCTCAGGGGCTTGAACACCACTCCGGTGCTTGTACAAAGCATGCCTCTAATCCTGACAGGCTGGAGAAATGGAGAAGGGATTGCAGTGTGGCCACATCCTTCCGGGGGGTAGTTTCTCTTCCTGTCTCAGATGAGCACACACCCCCTGACACTTAAATGGATCGCCCAGAAAGCAACTTAGTTCTGATTATGTAGGCCTGAGGTAGGGCCAAGGAACCCGAATTTATAGAAAAAACTTCCTATTCTTTATTTTGTTTAGATTTTTTTTTCATAAGATGTGGGCACTCATTGGAGACAGAGAGGGAAAGTGAGAAATAACCCCCCCCCCCCGGAGATGGTCACATAATCCCTTCTCCTCCATTCTTTTGGGATTTTCAAGCTGCTGGGCCTGGTACTTGAACTATGGAGTCACCCATACGGATCCAGCGCTTTAAGTACCATGTCACCTGCTAGCTCCCAACCCGTTATTTCTAACAGGTGGTCTAAAGGTTACATTTTCTTTCTTTTTCTTTTCTTCTGACAGGTTTTGGCTATAGGAAGCATGTGTTTGCCAGAGAGAGACAGAGACACAAAGCGAGAAATCGCCCCCCGAGGGGGATGGGCACATGGCAAGTCTTTCTCTTCTTTTCTTGGGATTTTGGGCACACCACACACGTGCCAGCACGAGTTTTAAACTGCTGGGCCTGAGACTCCAACTGCAGTTGACTATGGGGGGGTCCAGTGATGGAAATATTTGATGTAATCAGCCTGAAAATCATGCTGGGCGCGTGTTAAGTGCATACCCAAAATTCAGAGAGGAGAGGAGAAAAGAAGGACTGCAGCGTGGCCATCTCCCTGGGGGAGTGACTTCTCTTTCGCTCTCTCCAGTGAACACACACATCATATAGCAAAAACAAAACAACAAAAACTTAAAAAGGCCCATAACAGTGTAGGTACAAGGTCCACTCGGCCAAGATGTCCCAAGTCCTTATGAGACGCGCCACCACAGCAGCTTCTGGAGCCTGCCTGGAAGAGCACAGGTCCTGGATGGAACCCTCTGCAGTCACGTGCAGACCTGGCTTCTGTCCCCAACTCTACCTCCACCTCCATACTCTTCATGCCATGTAAACTGCTTCCAAGAGCTACTGAAGAGCCCTACGAGTATTATATGTGAACCCTCAAAACCTCAAAGTAGTTTTTAAGCTCTAAATAGCAAAGACAGACTTAACTTTGATAATAAGCTTTCCAGGTTTTTGTCTCTGTTCTGATGGCAAATTTGCCAAAGAATCCCCCTAACAAACAGTGATTTAACTGCTCCAACAGCTTTCGAACAGCTCACAAATGCACTACCAAATATGGCTGACCGTCCAGTTTACAATCCTTGCTGCCGAGGGTGAGCGGGGCGCGTCCTACCAGCCGGCTGTCCTGTGCCTGTGGGAACAGAGGGCGTTGTTGCTATGAATGCTTCCCTCTCCCATCCCTTCCCTGCTGAGGTGGGCCAGACACACCAAGGAGACTTCGGCGTGTGCGCCAGCATCCCTCTCAGAAGACATTCCTCAAGGACAGGCAAGAACCAAATGGAGCCAGAGATAAAGCTTCTGAGCTTGGGCCCCAACTTCCCTCTCCTCCCACACCACGTCATCGTACTTTCCAGTCTGTGACACCACAGGTACCCTGATCACTCAGTCACAGCAGTTTCAGAGAAGCTCGGTGGCGCAGTGGTTAAGAGAGACACTGAGAGGCGATCCAACACGGGGAGGTCCCGTTTAAGTCTGGAGGGGAAGGGGAGATTGCAGCATTAGGAAATGAGTCAAGATCAAAATAAACGAGAGGGGGCATCACTTTAGTCCAAACGTCTAGTTGGAGATTTCTCTGCTCATGTATTCCCACCAAGATTAATTTACAGGTAAATGTGTTGAGAAGAGATTATCGGATCAGGTTTTCTGTGTAAACCATTAAGCTCTTGGGTACTATTTTATTCAAAGAATGAGAGAAAATCCTTAATACAACATTTCCTGGCAGCCGAGTTTTCAACGGGTTTCAAGTTTTGGGAAAAGATGCACAGACCACAAATGAATCTTCTAAACTGTATTTGGAATTGACAAGACATTTGGAACAGACAAAATCTTTTTAGAGACAAGGCCCTATGCACAGAGTCAGTCTCACCACGGAAGTTTTACATAAACCATACCAAACAAAATCAATCCAATGAGTGATCTTTGGCACTAGAACAGGTAATTCCTTAGCTGTTCATGCAATATCCAAATTGCACACCCTATTGACATTAGATTGCTGGTTAACAGTTACATTTTACATTGACGTTATTTTAAAAAGTTGCAAGTCCTAGCTTAGTTTTTCGGTATCAATATGCTAACCATAACACTTAGCCTGAGGTAGAGACTTCTGTAAGAGATTAAACAAAACGCAATTGAGAGCACAATAAAGAAACACATAGTCTTGGAAGCACATTAGCCAAGTGTCTTAGCCTAGTTCAACAAGCCAACTCTGAAATACAGAACTCTGAATTCTTTTATCTCTGTAGAGATTTTGCATTGAAATGGAACTTTCATTTGGATTCCTGGATTTGAGTATTATGGACTGCTTCTTAAAAAAATTATTAACATAAAAGATGCATGAGTAAAACCCACAATAGCATCATTTAAACAGAACTACATTAGCAAATACAAATCTGTAGACTCTCCATGATGTGCGGTAGGAGTGACAAGTACATAATCCAACTAATGATTTTTTTTTCCTCAAAATCTGCTAAAGGGGTGTGTGCTAGCTAGAGGGAAGGGGGAAGAGTGTGGGGGGAGAAATCATGCCTTGGGGGATGACCATGCCATCGCCCCTTCTCCATTCTCCTCTCTTTGGGCACGCACACATACTCCTATGCACAGTCAGCCATGTGGAACCCAGCCACCCTAACCACCATGCCACCTTTGATTAATGATTCTAAAGTTTGATGGTGATTGTGAATTATCGTGGATTATAGACATACGCTGAAACTATTTCCAAACTGCACTGGGACTTTATTATTTTTAGGTGCTAAGACCTTTCAGATGACATGATTTTATAAAGATAAAACTAATACCTCAAATCTTCTACCAAAATGGTTAGCAACTGTGTATCTTTAACTTTAGTTATTTTTTTTTTTACAGCTGGAAAAGACCTTTGGTTTATAAAAAGGCATTTGAAGTAGGTTCAAGTATAACATACTTGCCTTTTACAGAAGGCTGGTTGGCCAAAAATTTATCAACTATAGATGTTATTTTTAGAAGTGGACTGTCTCCTAAATGAGACGGAAAGCATACAGCATGGACATCTAGAAGTGCTGAACAGTAAATCATAGGTGTGACTAACAGAAATAACATCTAAGCCCATTCTTGGTATAAGCTGCTTAAAGGGCTTCAAGCCACCCCGATGCCTGTGATGAAGAGCACCACGGCACATCTTATCATCACATCGTCCATTTTTGTTCCCCAAAGAATTATTTAATTTCATTTATAATTATTTTTTAATTTGACTAGAGACAGACAGAGAGGTAAAGTGAAAAAGCAAGCTGCCAGGTCCAGTATTCAAACTGTGGTCAGCCATGTGGGAGAGTCCAGCACCTTAACCACCACGCCACCTGTTGGCCCCAATCATTGTGCTTTTGAAGGTCCCAGGTTGACAAATGGCCAACAGTTTGTTTTTTTTTTTAAAGAATTATTCAGATTTTAAAAGTATTTTTGAAAGTTTGCCCTGGGGCACGTGTACTCACCAGAGGAAGCGAGCAAATGTGTGTGCAAGTGTGTGAGAGGCAGAAAAGAAGCCCCCAGGTCTGGGACTTGAACCATGGTTGGCCAGGTGGGAATCCAGTGCCTTCACCACCGTACCACCTTCTAGCCCACCAGAGATCTTTTTAACTACTTCCTAACACTTTGAAGAGATAAGAGGCTTCTGAAACTTGGAAAAGTGATCTGCTAATTTGACACTGTGAAGAAATGACAGAGTTAAGGTAACTAATACTGACTTACCCTTTCAAAACAGGGGTGCCCTCCTGGAAGAATTGGAAGTCCTAAACTGTGAGAACCATTTTAGATGACAAAGTTTATTTTTATCAAGGGTAAGTAATTCTGTAAGACATTAGTCAAGGAAAATCCCCAGAAAAATGAACGTCAAGTAAAATAACACTTGTGGTTTTAAATGAACAAATATAGAAACGGGCAAAACTAAGTCATAAGCAAAGTCAAACCACAAATGAACATTAACATTTCTTTAGGGGAAAACATTACCTAATTTTCCCTTCAAATTTATTTATTTATTTATTTATTTATTTTGGAGAGAGGTTTTTGCTATAGGGCACATGTGCTTGCCAGAAAGACAGAGACATACAGAAAGCGAGAAATCACCCCCCAGGGGGGATGGTCACGCCGCAATCCCTTCTCCTCCATTCTCCTCTTGGAATCTTGGGCACGCACATACACACGCCCAGCATGAATTTAAGCTGCTGTATCTGGGTCTCGAACTGCAGTTGACTACATGGGAGTCCAGCGACATAGCCATTATGCCATCTGCTGGTCCCATTTCCTTCAAATTTAAATCAAGGAGAAAAAAATTTCTGTTTCTTTTACAGTCCTCTTCTGAACTACGGATTTTATCAATGATCAAATGATATACGTATATGAATAAATCCAATAGCATTACAGAACATAAGCATGTTGTTAATTGTATCCTGACATTTTTTTTTTAAAGATTTATTATCATTATTTTTCAATTATGATCAGAGACAGATAGCAAGCTGCCAGGTCCAGGACTCAAACCATAGTCGGCCATGTGGGAGTCTAGTGCATTTAACCACCACTCCACCTGCAATCCTGATTTTTTTAAATTTTACTTATTTATTATGACTTTCAAGCCACTTAGGTCTAGAACTCGAACCAGCTGGCCATCTGGGAATCCCGTGCCTTACCCACCGTGCTACCTGTTGCCCCCCCAGCCCAATCCTGATTTTAGCATGTGAGGACTAAGTACTCGATTCCTATTTAGAGGAGCAAGTGTCAGGCTAGAGCCTGTCTTACATGGCAATTCAAAACAATATGATTTTAATAGGGGGAACAACCCTGCTGACAGGTTCGATGTAGACCCTAGTTAATGGGTGAAGCTGGACACCAACAGAATCAGTTTCTTCTTTTTAAAAATCTGCTAATGGGTACATGTGCTTGCTGGAGGGAGGGAGGGGAAGGGGAAAACACCTCCCATGGGGGGATGCTTACACCACAATCCTTCCTCCTCCATTTCTCCTTTCTGGATTTTAGGCACACAAGCGTGCACACACCCCCAGAGTATTCTCCAAACTTCTGGGTCTGGGACTCAAACCACACCGTTAGCCATGTGTGGTCCAGAGCTGCCTTAACCACTATACCACCTGGGTGGCTCAAGATCAGTTTCTTACTGTAGGGTCCCTAACATGTCATTAAGGGGAAATGGCTTTGGCTAACTCATATGTTCAAAAAGAAGGTAGTAAAGGTTGGAAAATTCTTATCATAATCAAAATTTTAGGTAGAGAATAAAAATAGATTTTAAAGATGCATGTGGGAGGTAAATTAGATATCTTTCTAAATACTTTAAGAAGTTAAACTCAGGAGGTTAAAGCAAGAGGATCACAAGTTCAAGGCTGGCCTGGGCAACACGATGAAAGCTTGTCTCGTTAAAAAAAGAAGAAAAGAAAAAAAGAGAACAACAGGAGAGGTTGAAGAATTATCCAGAAAGATAACATTCCCATCAGAACAGGCCAAGACGAAACACCAGGGGGACTGTTTGTGGAAACTAAGAGGATGCTTGCGGCATCATATGTCTTTGCCTGGTTCTTCCTGGCATTTCTGCTTGACTCCTTCTCTCCGCCACTCTCAAATCTCCAACCTTTCCACTGGCAAAGCCACTCTGCTCTCCTTTAGGCCCTGAATAGATGGAGCAAGTGTGTGTGTGTACTTTCTGTCCTTCAATTAAGAAATCTGCTGGAAGCTCCAGGGATGGAAGAATTAATTGGTAGTTCGTCATCTTAGCCTTAGCTGTGTAGAATCTTTCCCATTTTCTTAAAATTATATAAATTTTGTTACTAAATATCCAGTTTGAAGGTAACTGCATGGTTATTCATTATGCATAATACGCATTTGCGGCTCATTTTTTGAAATTTCCCATCTCACCTAAGCTTACTTTTTGATTAAGACGTTTGGGTCGCTTGAGGAACAGATTCTCTAGGCTAAAAATTAAAGATGCAAAAAAAGGAAAATAAACACTTATGTATGGTGGTGTGGAGGTTAAGGTGGTTGGATCCCACATGGTCTCAACTGTGCAATTTGAGTCCCAGACCCAGGGACTTGCAAAGCACGCCAGATGCATGCATGTACATGCCCCAAAACCCGAGAGGAGAATAGAAGAGGAGGGACTGCAGCCTGGCCATCCTCTCTGAGGAGCGATTTTTCACCTTCCCTCCCTCTCTGGTGAGCGCATATGCCCTGTTGGAAAACTATAAAACGAAATAAAAACCACTACTTCAGAAATTTCAAAGTCAGAGGGGGCTTCTAACAGTCTTCTGTTGGAAAAGAGCACTGACACCCAAATGAGATATGCTCCCCGATGGAGCAGAGGCTCCTTTAAAACCACCATCAGGCTCTTACTCAAAAGGTTCACAAACTTAAAGACAAATGATGTGAACAGGGTGGGAGAGCAAAGTTCTCCAACATAAGGTACGTTTGAAATGGCAATAAAATACTGCAAATTATTATTGTTATAAACATTAATGCTTGCCACTGACAAATACATATGCCCATAAGGAATAACACTGAACTTCTCTTTAGGTCTATTTACAGACAACGCCAGGTCACAATGGCCTTTCAGGCAGAAAGCCACATTGGCAGAAGTAAGTAAAGGATAAAAGTCCCATGGTAAATTTTAAAAATTAAGAAACTTGGATTTAGGCCTTCTGCCATTTGCAGTACTAGAAGCTATGAATATTCTTACTCTACAAGGGAATTGTTTATTTCTAATATTAACAAGTAAAGAAAATATCCTTCACTGGTTTACTAAGAAACCAGAGAGAGGGAGAGGGAGAGGGAGAGGGAGAGGGAGGGAGGGAGCAAGGGAGGGAGAGAGAAGGAGGCAGGTTTCTAGATAGAGGCTTAAGGCAAATCAAACGTTCACAACTTAATATCCTATCAGGGCTCATTTTCCAGGTGTGGTTTTGCTTTTTAAGAGAAGCAGCTTGTTAGCATCAGCTCTAGTGGGGCTCTCCAAACTGCTACAGATTGGGGAAACCTGTATGTACTGGTCTTTGGGAAACAAAAATACACACCATAAAAACATACTGGCCAAGCTTGATATTCAAAGGAATCCTGCGCTACATCATTTTTCTCCTTTGGAAATGTAAATAGGTTTTTAAAGATCAGCTATAACTCTGGTCACATGAATAAGAGCTAAAGATTTCTCAGGTACAAGAGGATCTCAGTCATCTTCTCCAGACTAAAAACTTACACTTCATCCTCAATCTCCTTACATATTTGAAATCTTTCCTGCAACGTGAGAGGCACTTTTATTAAGTGTAGAATCTATTAAAACTCACACCCAGAGCAGAATTTGCTTAAAGTAATGAAACTAGCCTAATAGGCATTACTTACAAGGATTTTTTCCCTTTAATACAAAAGTATAACTACAGCAGTTCAATGTACAAATACAAAAAATTCTCATACTAAAAAAAAGTACCATAATACTGTACATACAAAAACTGTTCAACAAGAATGATTTAAATCTGTTCTCCAGATCTGGAAGACACAAATGCAGAGTCTTGCAACTGTCTTATTGCTGAGAACACGTGCCCCTCGCCCATCCGGCCCCACCACCTTCAGAGTCCCCTGAGTTTCGATTACGAGCCAGCAGCATCCCTGAAGAGAACCAGAGCCAAATGTTTACTCAATGGAAGTCATTATTCAGTGAGCCGCTGCTTACCATGAACTATGAAAAGCACAAGTCTGAAGCCCAGCCAAGATTAAATCCAGACGGAGGTCTTTCCATCCCCTGATTTGCTACTAGCACTGCTTTTGTTGGACCCAGCTTTGGACCCCACCTTGGCCTTTTTTTCCCGGGGACCATGGGGGTTGTTTTGGTGATTATAGGCCTGGATTGCGAGATCCAAGCGTTCCTGAGCCATTCTGATCTCCCGCTGCAGGGTCTCCAGGTCGGCTGGGAGGCTCTCCTCATGGCTGCCATACTGCTGTTCCTGGGCGCTGTTGGCCTTGTTTTGCTTGTAGGCGATCTTAGCATTGGACAATTCGGTGTACTGGATTTGATCTGGTTTGACAGCAATGTTATAGCCAGGGGGAGCAGATGGTGTATTCCAAGTGAAAGGATAATTATAAGCACCCGGATCTTCAAGTTCCCTCCTTTTACTGTTTAGTGAGTCTCGAATGGTCCCAAACCCTAAGTGAAGCATCTCCCAAATGTTAAGCAATAGGCAAAGGCCTGTAACACCATACATTATCAGAAGGAAGATGGTCTTTTCAGTGGGCCTAGAAATAAAGCAGTCTATCTTATGAGGGCAAGGATGTCTACTACACACGTAAGATGGGTGGACTTGGAAGCCATACAGAAAATACTGCCCGATGAGAAAACCCACCTCAAACACAGTCCTTGCCAGCAACTGTAGCACATAGATCTTCATGAGTCCATCTTCCCGAATTCGCCGACGGCCATCATGCTTGGGTTTAGGTTGGCTTTGCTCTTTATTTTCTTTTTCACTTTCTAATTCCATTTCTGGATACATCATGGGATCCTCTTCATGGTCCTCTTCTGTCTCTTCCAGAGCCCGGTGCTGTTTCCAACGCATTGCATAGGGTTTGCTCCGAGATGCCTTCTTGTCTGCTTCCCCATGCTCCATTTTGGCAATCTTATGAATGGCATAGCCCAGGTACATCACTGAGGGGGTGGCCACCAGGATGATCTGGAATACCCAGAAACGCACATGGGAGAGGGGTGCAAAGGCATCGTAGCAGACATTCTCGCAGCCCGGCTGCTCTGTGTTACACACAAATTTACTTTGCTCATCATAATAGATGGACTCTCCTCCTACAGCTGTAAGGACAATCCGAAAGACTATCAATACAGTGAGCCAGATCTTCCCCACAAAGGTGGAATGGTTGTGGATCTCTTCTAGCAGGCGAGTCAGGAAGCTCCAACTCATGATGAAGGAATTGGTTTGTCCTGATAAAAGTGGGAAAACCAACAGATATTAAATAAACAATTTAGTTTTAATTTATGATATCTCCAGGAAGTACTTTTCTGCATACTTGAAATCTAACTTCAAGACTCATATTAGAACAAATGCTACATTAAGGAGCATCTCACTCTCTACTTCCCTTAGGTAGGACAATTTCCTTTGGGCTATGAGCACCTTTTTGGGCCTACAGGGTCCTAGAGGGTCTAGTTTGCTTTCATGTCTTTCCTGGTTAAAAAAATTGGAGCCAGCCAGTGGCCTCGTATTAAGGCAGCTACATTCTACATGGCCAACTGCACAGTTCAAGTCCTGGACCTGGCAGCTATTTCTGAGAACATAAAGGGAACACTTGGGCTTCACTGCTCTATGAAAAGATAGCTTACTAGGAAACTTAAGGAGATTAGGTACGGCTGCAAATAATGGCAATGATCAAGAACTAAAATAGAAGAAGAAAATAACTAGAAAGACACTCCCTTAGCTAGGCTGCAAAACACAGTAGATTCTGGTGTCACTTAAAAGTCCACTTAAACACCATACCACCAGGGCCAGCTGGTGGTTAAGGCACCAGACTTGCACGTGGCTGATCATAGTTCGAGTCCCGGACCTGGTCTGGTGGCTTGAAAGTCATGTTGGGCTCATGTGCCCACGTACCCAAAATGTCGGAAGGAGAAGAAATTGCAGCATGGCCATCCCCTCTAGGGGGTGATTTCTCATTTTCTCTCTCACTGTGTCTTTCCAGCAAGCATATATGCCCTACGGCAAAAACCTAAAAATTAAAACCAGAAAAACTCACAGGTGAACGGTGTTGCAACAAATATTATAACTCATTTATACATAACAAAATTCTAATTTTGTAATTGTTTATAATTGTTTATGGCAGATGTAAGAAATATCTGTTAAACTACATTGTGAGATCATTAAACCCCATTATCAGTAGGCAAATTCATTTAATACAGTATTTTAAAGGATTGCTTCATTTTGAGCTTCTTAGCTCTCTATGTCCAGAATCGAGGTAACAAACACCTAAATAAAATAACACATGTGAAACCCCAATACAGTCCTTGACACAAAGTGCACTTGGCTTTTTAAACTTCTCCTCCCTCTCCCAGTTTGCTTATGCAGATTATAGGTAGGTGATTTGTAATAAGTTTAAATAACTTTACCTGTTATCCAGAACGTCTGTTACCCAAATTTTTCTTAAATAAATGATGTTCTGCTTGCAACTTTTCCAGACTCCCTCTGGAAAAGAAAAAAAGGTGTCATAAGCTTCCTCCTTCAGAAAACAATGAATTACTAAAACGTCATATTCAAGAAGAAAAAGTTTTCTATGTACCACCAGAATCAATCAGAACGAGACCCCAACAAGCTCAAGTTTGAACGCCACAGTTTTCTCCTCTCAATACATGTGGTAGGAGAAACTACAAGACAATGACCCAAAGATTCTTAATCCATTTTAGTATAAGAAAATAAAACAGGAAGATGACTCATTTGTGAAAAGCAGAAGCAAACGAACTCTGGCACCTATAGGAAAAAGCCAAGGCAGAAGAACCTCAGCAAGTTTAATAAGGCTTGCAAAAATCTTCACTCTGTGCGCTCAATCCCCTGGCGCAGCCACTACCTCTCTCTGGGGTTCGAGCAGCCAACTCGGAGCAAGCTGTTCAGCTAGAACAACCAGCAGCTGGCTCTTAGTCACTGGGACGCCCATCTCTACAGGAGGTGACTTACAGTTCCAACTGCTCACGAAAAGTCACAGAAGGAAAACACCTGCGATTAACAAAATAAACAACAACAACGAAACAAATTCAGGAAGAATTACTGGTCAGTATCAAATTCTGTCAACTCTGGACAGCTATGGCCAAGCGTTACCTATAACGTGCCAACTTTGTTCATCACTATGATTAAAAAAAAAAGAAAAAAAGAAAAAAAATATTTATCAATTTTTTAATTTGACCAGAGAAAGTGAGAAAGCAAGAGACCAGCAGTTGGTATAATGGCTATGTCACTGGACTCTCATGTGGTTGACCGCAGTTCGAGTTCTGGATCCAGTGGCTTAAACTCACGCCGGGTGTGTGTGCGCGCACGTGCCTAAGATCCCAAGAGGAAAATGGAGGGGAAGGGATTGTGGCGTGCCCATCCCTCCTGGGGGCTGATCTCTCACTTTCGGTCTCTCTTCTTGGCGAGCACATGCGCCCTATAGCAAAAACCTCTCCAAAGGAAAAAAAAGAAAAGAAAGAGAGAAAGCACCATGGCTGGCCATGTGAGAGTCCAGAGCCTTAATCACCTTACCATCTGCCAGCCCCTCATGACTTTCATTTAACAACTAAAGTTAAACCAGGCCCTAAGAGCTATGTGTTCATAATGTAATAAAAAGTTTATTTTTATAAAAGATACAGGAAAGAAATAAAAAGGAACAACATCCATAAGCTCAATAAAGAAGCAAGAAGAAAAAAGTGCAGGCATCTTCAGAACAAGCAGGTGTCAAGACATATACAGAACCTTGGGGTCAGCAGGCAGCATGGTGGTTAAGGGTACTAGACTCCAAAATGGCCAACTACGGTTCAATTCCTGGATCTGGCAGCTTACTTTCTCACTTTCTCGCTCTGTCCCTCTCTCTGGTCAAATTGAAAAACAAGGAAATAAATAAAGTTAAATAAAATAATTATTAAAAAATAAAAAAGACACGGGACCAGCAGTTAGCGTAATGGCTATGTTGCTGGACTCCCACGTAGTCGACCGTGGTTCAAGTCCTGGACCTGGTGGCTTAAACTCATGCTGGGCACGTGTGCGTGCGTGCCCAAGATCCCAAGAGGGGAATGGAGGAGAAGGGATTGTCGCACGGCCATTCCCCCTGGGAGGTGATTTCTCGCTTTCTGTCTCTCTGTCTCTCTCTGTCTGTCTGGCGAGCGCATGTGCCCTATAGCTAAAACCTCTCCAAAAAAAAAAAAAAAAAACAGAAAAAGTAAAAATAAAAGACACATGAAGAACCTGACACAAAGATCGAAGAACCTGACACAAAGATTTCACTGTAAGATTCAAGTACAGCTCTTATTTCTAAGCCAATACCCAGCTGAGCTCACCATTCTTCTCTCACAAATTTACAAGTTATAAAACCACAACAGAATAAGTGAACAATATGCATTCTTTAAATGGTGATGTAAGCCAGGTTTCCAATACAGAATTCTGTAATGATTCACACATCCAGAAATTCCCTGCAGGCTCAGAATTTTCCTAACCACCACCTTTAAAGCATTTCCCTCAAAGCCTAAAATTCCATTCATTCCATTCAATAAACCCAAGTCAAGAAAATGTAATTGTTAGAAAACTCAACTTCTGGGACCAGCAGTTGGCATAATGGCTATGTCGTTGGACTCCCATGTGGTCGACCACGGTTCAAATCCAAGATCCTGTGAGAGGAGAATGGAGAAAAAGGACTGCAGTGTGGCCATCCCCCCGGGGGGTGATTTCTCTCTTTCTGTCCTTCTCTTTCTGGCGAGCGCATGCGCCCTATAGCAAAAAACCAAACCAACCCTCAACTTCTATACCTCCATCTACACTGAAGACAGATGAGTATCTCCTTTTTTCCTGCTCAGAAGGTGCATGTGTTTGTGAGAGAGATATAGAGATTCTTTTGCTCAATTCCGCTCTTGTGATTTTGGGTATACACATGGGCTTGGAGTATTTTTCAAGCCACTGGATCTAGGACTCAAATTGTGAAGTTGGCCACGTGTGATCCAGCTGCCTTAACCACCACGCCACCTGGCTGGCCTCAGACAAGTATCTTATTTTATTTTATTTTTTTTGAGAGGCTTTTGATATAGGGTGCTTGAGAGGAAGACAGAGAGACACCCCCGGGGGGGTATGGCCAAGCCGCAATCCCCTCTCCTCCATCCCCGCCCTGGGATCTTGGGCATGCACACACATATGCCTGGCATGAGTTTATTAAACCACCAGGTCTGGGACTCAAACTGCGGTTGACTACGTGGGAGTCCAGCAACATAGCCATTACGCTAATGCCGGTCCCATGAAACGAGTATCTTAAAAAAATTTTTTAGGGGGCCAGCAGGTGGTGTGGTTGAGGCGATGGATACTCCCACATGGCCAAAGTTTGAGTTCCAGACCTAGCAGCTTGCTTTCTCACTTTACTTCTCTATCTCTGGTCAAATTAAATGAATGAATAAATAAAATTAAATTCTTAAAAAAAAATTTTTTTAACTTGCCATAGGGTCCATGTACTTGCCAGAGAGAGGTGGTGGTGGGGGGGGGGGTGGAGAGGGCAGAGTATCCATCTCCCAGTGGGCACAGTCATGCCACAATCCTTTCTCTTTCTTTAACCTTTTGGGATTTTTGACATGCACACACATGCCCAATATGCTTCTCAAGGCGCTGGGGCCAGGATTTGAACTGAATGGTCAGCTTTATGGGATCCAGCTACCCTAACCACTAGGCCATAGGGTTGGCCCTAAGTTTTTTTTTTTTTAATGAATTTTTATTTATTTAATTTTAACCAGAAGGGACAGAGAGAGAGAGAGAGAAAGTGAGAGAGAGAGAAAGTGAGAGAAAGTGAGAAAGCAAGCCTCCAGGTCTGGGACTCAAACCAGTCAGCCACGTGGGAGTCCAGTGCCCTTAACCACTGCACCACCTGCTGGCCTCTAAATATTTTTAAGAGGTTTTTTTTTTTTTTTTTTTTAGCTGTAGGGTAGGGTATGTGTGCTCACCAGAGAGAGAGAGAAAGCAAGAAATCATCCTACAGGTCACCCCACAATCCATTCCTCCTGGGATCTTAGGGGCACATGTATGCACACAAACACATACCCATTGTGAGTTTAAGCAGCTAGGTCTGGCACTCAAACCACAGTCGACTATGTGGGAGCCCAGAGATGTAACCATTATGCCATCTGCTGGTCCCTGGCCCTAAATATTTATATGTAGAGGCTGACAGGTGGCGTGGTAGTTGAGGCACCGGTATATCACATGACTGACCATGGTTTGAGCCCTGAACCTGGGCGGCTTGCTTCTCCACTCCCCCCCCCTCCGGTCAAATTTAATAATAATTGGGCAGCAGGTGGCGAGGTGGTTAGGGTGCTAGACTCCCACACGGCGAAGTGCAGTTTGAGTCCCGGACCTGGTGGCTTGCTTTCTCACTTTCCCCTTCTCTAGCTGTTGCTTTAGTCAAATAAAAAAATAATAATAAATAACAAAATTAAATAATTTTTTAAAAATGATGATAATGAATAAAATTTAAAAATATTTATGTGTGTATGTGTCTGGCTTGTTTCTCTCTCTTTAACCATGACAGAGTATGTGCACATCATGTGAGAGAGCTGGGCACCCTCCACAGGGTCTGGTCACGCCACACCCCTTCCTTTGCCTTCCAGGACATCAGAACTGAGCACTTGTGCACGTGCCCAACATGCGTCCGCTGACTCAGCCAGGGATTCAAACTGTGGTCACCACATGGGACCTGCTTTCTCTTGAGCAGCACATTGCCAATGTGACATGGAACCGGTCTGTAAATAATTATTGCTATAAAAGGATTTCTCAAAGGTCCATCATCTCATACAATAATCCACCTTTTTTCCGGGAGGAATTGGTGATAAATCCTTTAAAGCTTATGCAAGTCACAAAGCAGCCTTTTAACACTCTCATAAGTATATACTATGTACTGGTTAAGCTGTACTTCTAGAAAATAGTGAACCCAAGGCTGGCGGGTGGCCTGGAGGTTAAGGCACTTAAGGCAGCTGGATTCCACATAGCCTGCCATGCTGAGTCCCAGACCCATAGGTTTGAAAAACACACTAGGAGTGTATACCCAAAATCCGAAAAGGAGAATGGAGGAGAAGAATTGCACTATGGCCATCTGCCTCAGGGGGTGATTTCTCTTTTTTTTCTGCCTTACAAACACATTTACCCTAGAGAAAACTATTAAAATAAAGGGGGGGGAAAGCTCTTAGAACTGGTTTTCATGGGCATTTCTAAGAGCCATGGCATCCTATACACCCACGCCCTGAGAAGTCTCTGGAATTTGATATGCCAATAGTTCATGCTTTTGATCACAAATGCCTTGGGGGCGTGGTGGGTATCTGGATACTTGGTCCTATGTATACAGGATGTACATGGATTATTTACTTTTCTCTCTCCCTCTTTTGCCGGGACACCACATGTTTTCAAATTGGCTGCTCTCCACAATCTTCTTTAAAAATAATTATTAAATTAATTAATTAATTTTACTCTGACCAGAGAGAGAGGGGGAAAATGAGAAAGCAAGCTGCCAGGTCTGAGACTTAAACTACAGCCAGCAATGTGGGAGTGCAGGGTCTTCACCACCACGCCACCTGCTGGCCTCATACTCTTTCTCTTAATATAATTCTATTATGGAAAACACAACATTAAAATAAACAAAAATCACAATCACAATGTTTTGGTTTTCTATAATTTACAAAGTTCCAATTCACAAAAGAATATGTAGTAAAAATGAACTTGTCTTTTATTTGTCTTCTATACACTTAAATTTTTTATTTATTTACTTAAAGAGAGATTTTTGCTATAGGGCACATGAGCTCACCAGAGAAAAAGACAAAAACAGAAAAGTGAGAAATCACCTCCGAGGGGGTTAACCACCCTGCAATCCCTTCTCCTTCATTCTCGAGATTTTGGGCACGTACACACATGTGTGCTGGCGTGAGTTTAAGCTGCCGGGTCTGGGATTTAAACCACAGTCGACTACATAGCAGTCTAGTGATGTAACCATTAAGCCATCTGTTGGTCCCACACATTTGTTTTTGGAAAAATAATTTATTTAATGGGACCAGCAGTTGGTTTAATTGTTATGTCCCTAGACTCCCATGTAGTTGACCATGGTTTGACCTGAAGGCTTAAACTCATGCCGGCACGCGTGTGGGCATGCCCAAAATCTCGAGAGGAGAAAGGAGGAGAAGGGATTGCTGTGTGGCCATCCCCCCGGGTGGGATTTCTTGCCTACTGTCTCTTTCTGGCAAGCGCACATGTCCTATAGCAAAAACCTCTCCAAAAAAAAGAGGAGGCTTAAACTCATGCCAGCATGCACATGCATGCATGCCCAAAATCCCGAGGAGAACGGAGAAGGGACTGCAGTATGGTCAATCTCCTCTGGAAGTGATTTCTCACTTTCTGTCTCTCTAGCGAGCATACAAGCCCTATAGCAAAAATCTCTCTTAAAAAAAAATAGATTTGTTAAGTAACTTAAGCACCTGATATGAAATGGGGAACAGGTGATTGTAAAATAAAGAACCAGAGTCAAACAAATAGCATGGCAGTTAAGTGCTATGTGGAAGAAGCTGGATCCCACACAGCCAACCAGGGTTCAAGCCCTAGTCCCAGCAGCCTGAAAATGTCAGGTATGGGGACCAGCAGGTGGCATGGGGTCAAGGTGCTGGACACTCCCACATGGCAGACCACAGTTCAAGTCCTGGACCTTGTGGCTTACTTTCTCACTTTCTCCTCCCTCTCTCTGTTCATATTAAGATAAATGAATGAAAAAAATCCTGACAGGATAGAAGACTCAAGGAAAAAGGACTGCAGCATGACTAGGCCCACTCGGGGGTGATTTCTCTCTCATGCACATGTGCTCTGACATGAAACAAACCACCAACAGGATAAAGCAACCATGGGCTTCCTAAAATAAATGGGAGCATCAGCACTGTTTTGATCTACTGAGAAAATCAGGTTTTCCCTTTGATACCCTTCCCTTTTCAAGTCCCTTTCCTCTCCTTCCAAATATCCAATCTTATTCCCAGTGGAATGCCAAATAACCTCTGAGCCAATGAGTGTGGTCTGGGAAACATTTCGAAGATGTTACAGTGCTCATTTCTGTACTGGATCACCCCTCCACCGGCAGCTATGGATCAACGAAGCATTAAAGGGTGGCTTGGGATATCGTACAGTACGCTACACCAGAGAAGAAAAGCGGAAAGAACAGAATGGTAGGTTCTAGAGTTAACATTTCTAAGCAGAATGTGTAATTGTCATGCATGGTCTCACTGTGATGCAAAGTGTATTCTTAATCCACTAAACCATTTCTTCTGAGCCATTATTTTCCTCTGCTATCGAGATGTCCAAGATTCAGGACATAGTTTCTCTGACTTCCCTACTTGTGCAAACAGACCTGGTTACAGGATGAGAGCCTGCACTCTGCCTGTGAGTGGCTTTCGTAGAGTAATATATCTCCATACTTCATATACAAATAGCATATGACATGAAGTATGTGACGAGTGGTGAAGAGGTGGGGAGGCAAATACCTCAATGGTTTTTGTTAATTAAGCCCCAATTGACTAATATATGCTTTTATATTTAGCATCTTCTTGAATATATATCCTTCATGCTTTGGGTTATCTACGGGTAAATTCTAGGAAGTGGTATTATGAGGTCATGAGCAGTGTACATCTGTGTGGTTCTGTTCTATATTGTTATTGGCTTTCTATTAATAAAAAGACACTAGCAATTTCCAGTAACTAGCAAGAACTGGAAAATTTTCACCTCAACTTAATCAGCACTGTCTACTAAGCTCCATTACCATAAAGATACAAAACAGAATTTTAGAATTGTATCAATTTATATGTTTTAATACAGCAAGATACACATCCCCCAATATCTATTCCCTTTGTGGGTTATTTTCTCCTTTTTGCCTACTTATCTGTGGAATGTATTATTATTTAATTTGCCTGAGGGTGCATGGGCACACCAGAGGGACAGAGAGACAGCACCTTCCAATGCGGTCATACTGCAACCCCATTTGTCCACCTTATAGGGATTTGGGGCATGTACACACATGTGCCTGGCCCAGTTTCTAAGCTGCTTGGGCTAGGATCAAAACCACTCAGTTGGCCTGTGAGATCCGGCTCCCTTAACCAATAGGCCACAGATGGCTCAGTTGGTTTCTTGAATAAATGAAAAGATGGAAAGGATCTGCCCCATAGTGCAATAGTTCAGTCTGTGCATAGGGATTCAGATCCCACATGGCTGACTACAGTTTGAATCCTAGCTCTGAGACTTCAATAAAATGTCAGGTGCCTGTGTGTGTGCCCAAAATTCTGATGGGATGGAGAAATGGAGGGAAAAGGATTGTGGTGTGACCATGCCTCATCGAGAGTACGGTACTTTCTCTTTCTCTGGTGAGCACTGGTAATTAAAAAAAAAAAAAAAAAGAAGAAGAAGAAAAAAAGGAAAAGAGTTCATTTTTCCAGGACAGCTTTAAATACCGCAATTCACAGTGGCCCATAATTCAAGGAGATTTACACACTCCAAATAAAAACCCCATGTACTAAGAAAATCATGATTGCTTATATAATACTGGACAGAAACCAAATGTGCTATTTTAGTTTATTTTCCAAATAACTAAAGGTACAAATCTACCTTGTTTGGCATGAGAAAACAGAATTTTAAAAATCAGCTAGCATTAACATGGTAACAAATTATGTAATTCCTCCTAAATTCTTTTACTATCATGAGTTTTCTACTGGCTACATACTAATAGGATCAGGTCAAAACTTACTGCATCCTTCTGTAAAAAGAGTTTTGAAGATGAACTTTAAAGGCATATTATTGGATTATCTCAGGAGGTAGATTCTATTATTAGACATTTTAAAAATTGCCCAGTGGGTGTGTGTCCTTGTGAGAGAGAGAACCTTCCCTCCAATGGGGCATTGGTAAAGTTGTAATCCTCTTCCTCCATTTCTCTATCCCATTAGCACTTTAAGCATGCATGCACATGTGCTTGGAGTGTTTTTCTTTTCTTTCTAGATTTTTGCCATAGGGTGCATGAGTTCCTGCAGAGAGACAGAGAAAGACAAAGGGAGGGAATGTGAGAAATCACCCCCCACCAGGGGTAGCCATGTTACAATCCCTTCTCCTCCTTGGATTTTGGACACATACACATGTGTGTCTCACATAGTTTTCAAGCCACCAGGTCCAAGATTTGAACCATAGTCAGCCATGTGGGAATCCAGCATCTTCCATCATGCCACTGATGGCCCTAGAATGTTTCTCAAGCTGCTGGAGCTGGAATTCAAACTATGGTCAGCCATGTGGGATACGGCTTCCTTAACTACTATAGGAAGGTCCATATTATTTGGCATTTTAAAGATGAGAAAATTAGGTCCAGAAAGTTTATATAATTTGCTTAGGATCACCTAGTTACGAAATGGTAATGCCGGAATTTTTAGTCAGCCAGTCTTGCTTTAGAGTTTGGGTTCTTTATTTTTTAAAGAGTTATTTTATTTTATTCATTCATTCATTTACTTTTCACTTGACCAGCGAGAGCAAGAGAGGGAAAGTGAGAAAGCAAGCCACCAGGTCCGGGACTCAAACTATGGTCTGTCATGTGGGTATGTTCAGTGCCTTCACCACCACCACCGGCTGGTCACCTGGAGTTTGGGTTCCTAACCTTTAGCAAAGAATTACATTACAGGGACTAACAGATGACATAGTGGTTACGTAACCAGCCTCACATGTGGCTGACAACAGTTTGAGTCCTGGACCTGGTGCCTTCAAATTCATACCAGGTGTGTGTGTGTGCCCAAGATCCTGGGAGGAGAAGACTGTGGTGTGGCCATCCCCCCTGGGGGGAAGATTTCTCACCTTCCCTCTCACTGTGTGTATCTCTCCTGCGAGCACTAGCACCCTAACACAAAAACCTCTCAAAAAAATTACATTACAGATGGAACTATGTATGGGTTCCATGTGATTAGGGGAGAGAGGACCTTACCCTTATCTTTATGCTAAATAGATATTCTCAGATACACACATCACATGTATGCATCAAATCTGTTTCTGAAATGTCTGAAGAACTGAAAACTACCTAAATGAACTAGGAGAGGACTTTAAAAGTTTGTGGAAAATCAGATTAAAATACAGGTTTATTCTGGTAAAAAAAAAAAAAATTAAATCTACCAACAGTTTATATGCATTTTCCATGGATTTTTTTAAGACACCCCCCCCCCAAACACACACACACACACACACACACACGTACCTCCACTGATGGAACAACACAGTGCAGAGTCTAGTGAAGCCTTCACTTCAGCTATATAGCAAACCTGCCTTGGTCAGAGGAAACTCCAGTTGTAGTAGAATTTAATGGTCAATGTTCTTATTTATATTTGGTATACCTGATCACTCACTTCTCCTTAAAATACTTTTTCCCACTTGGCCTCCCTGATTCCATATTCTCTTGGCTATTTTTTTTTTTTTAATCTCTATTTTAGCCTCATTTCTCCTTGTCTAAATTCATAAATACACTTTCTGACTATTATTCTATCCTTTTCAGTGTTCTTTGCTGGTTGCTTTATCACTATTTGAGCTATAAATGACATCCCATTTATTAGTCCCTTGTTTTATTTTTATATTTATTTATTTATTTATTTTTAAAGTTTTGCTATAGGTTGCATATGCTCCCTGGAGACAGAGACAGATGGCGGTGGAAGAGGGAGGGGAGTGAGAAATCACTCCCCAGGGGATGGCCATGCTGCAATCCCTTCTCCATTCTGTTCTTGGGATTTTGGGCATGCACGCATGTATGCCTGGTGTGCTTTTTTTTTTTTTTTTTAAGAATTATTT
>NW_006207854.1:203491-204176 GCF_000334495.1 Tupaia belangeri chinensis
GCCCCCTGCGTGGTGGGCTTTTCAAGCCACTGCTGAGTACAGGACTTATAGTCGGCCATGTGGGATCCAGCCACTTCAACCTCCATGCCACCTGTTGGCCTAGTCTTTTACCTAATTTTGAAGATTAACCTGTATGCTAAAGATTCCCAAATTATAACTCCAACATCTCCACCGAAGGTCAGATCTAAAATTAAACTGCTACTCTATCTTCTTTTGAATATCCAATAGGCAACAGAAAGTTATTATGCCCAGAAGTAATACTCCTACCAGCTTTGTCTTCAGTTTTCCCCATCTCAATAAATGGTCCTTTCAAGTCAACCTGGCTCCTTTTTCTTATTCCACAGCCAAACTATCAGTAAACTCTATCAATTCTATTTTCAAATATATCCAAAATTCAACCACTTCCATTGCTGCCACTCTGATCTGAGCCACCTCCATCCTTAACCAAAATTATTGTAAAAACAAAAGGCTCCGGGTCATTGGGTGGCGTGGTATTTAGAAGCTATATTCCCATATGGCCAACCACACTTCAAGTCCCGGACCTGGCGGCTTCTTTCTCACCTTCCTCTCTTTCTGTGTCTTTCTCTGGTGAGCACACATGCCCTGTAGCAAATTGAAAGATAATTAACAATAAACAAAATTAAATAATTAAAAAAAAAAAAAAAAAGGCTTGGGACAAGCAGGG
>NW_006207854.1:204291-219353 GCF_000334495.1 Tupaia belangeri chinensis
GAGAAGGGATTGTGGCATGGTCATCCCCCCAGGGGGTGATTTCTCGCTTTCTGTCTCTCTGTCTCTCTCTGTCTGTCTGGCGAGCACATGCACCCTAGAGCAAAAACCTCTCCAAAAAAAAAAAAATTTATACATTAAAAAAATTCTGTAAGGAAAAAAATAAAAGGTCACGCTAGTGGTCTAGTGGTTAGTGAAACTAGATCCCACATGGATGACTGTACGGTTACAGCCCTGGAGGTTTGAAAAACATGGGGCGTGTGTGTGTGTATGTGTGTGTGTATCCCAAATGGAGAGAGGAATGGAGAAGCAATTGTGGCATGACTGTGCCCTTTTAGGGGGTGCTTTCTTCCTTTCTACCTCTCTCTCATTAGCAAGCACACACATCCTTTGGCAGAAGAAAAAAAAAATCCCCAAATCTGAAAAGCTGTAACATAATATCTGTGCTGCTCTCTCCCATCTTCAGCCTGTCTTGTGCATCTTCCCCAGAATTCTCTGCTGTAAAGCCACTAATGGAAGTGGTCCTTCAAATAGCCAGGGTGGAGAACAAAGATAGAGTTATTAATTTTTTCAGAATTATTTATTTTTAAAAAAATAATTTATGTATTTTAATTTGACCAGAGAGAAAGAGAGGGAAAGTGAGAAAGCCAGGGGCCAGGGCCAGGACTCAAACTGCAGTTCCATGTGGGATTCCAGCACCTCAACCACCATGCCACCTGCTGGCCCCGTATTTTGTTATTGTTATTATTATTATTTTATTTGTTAGAGGGTTCACGTACTCACCAGAGAGGGAGGGAAAGTGAGAAAGCAGGTCAGACTCAAATCACGATCAGTCATGTGGGAGTCTAGCACTTTAACCACACGCCACCTGCTAGCCCCAAAGATGGAATTTTTTAAAAAAGAATTATTTATTCAATTTTATTTATTCTTTCATTTGTTTTTAATTTAACCAGAGAGAAACACGGTGGGGTGGGGGGAGAGAGAAAGCAAGCCTGGGACTTGCACCATGGTTGGCCATGTGGGAGTGACCAGTGCCTAAACAACCACGCCATCTGTTGTTCCCCAGGATTTTTTTTGGGGGGGAGAGGTTTTTTGCTATAGGGTGCATGCGCTTGCCAGAAAGACAGAGAGAGACAGAAAGTGAGAGATCACCCCCCCAGGGGGGATGGCCATGCCGCAATCCCTTCTCCTCCACTCTCCTCTTGGGATCTTGGGCACGCACGCACAAGCGCCCGGCGTGAGTTTAAGCTGCCAGGTCTGGGATTCAAACTGCGGTCGACTACATGGGAGTCCAGAGATTTTTGCTATTGTGTGTGTGTGCTCGCCAGAAACAGACAAACAGAAAACAAGACAAACAGAAAGCAAGAAATCATTCCCCCAGAGGGGATGACCACACGGCAATCCCTTTTCCTCTCACCATTTTGGGCACACATGTATACTGAGTTTCAGGCTGCCCAATTTGGGGTTTGAACAGTGGTCAGCCATGTGGGAGTACAGCAATGAAACCATTATGCCATCTGCTGGTCCCTAAAGATGGAATTTTCTTTTTTTTTTAAGAATTATTTTATTTGGGAACCAGCAGTTAGCGTAATGGCTATGTCGCTGGACTCCCACGTAGTCGACCGGCTTAAAACTCACGCCGGGCGCGTGTGCGTGCGTGCCCAAGATCCTGAGAGGAGAATGGAGGAGAAGGGATTGCGGCGTGACCATCCCCCCCTGGGGGGTGATTTCTCGCTTTCTGTCTCTAGGTCTCTCTCTGTCTGTCTGGCGAGCGCACGCGCCCTACAGTGAAAATCTCTCCAATAAAAACAAAAACAAAAACAAAAAAAAGAAAAAAAAAGAATTATTTTATTTAACTTTATTTATTTATTTACTTTGACCAGCAAGCAACAGAGAGAGAGAGAGAGAGAGAGAGGGAAGAAGCCAGCCACCAGGTCCAAGACTCAAACTGTGGTCAGCCATGTGGAAGTTCAGTGTCCATAACTACCACACTACCTGCCAGTCCCTCAAAGGTGGAATAATTAACTAATGAGGTTTAGGGAACATAATAGCCACCAAAAAAAGGGGTAAAAGGAAAATTCATATCTTATAGCAATATCTGGATAAACCCCAAATAATGTATTTCAATACAAACACTGAAATCATAAAAGTACCAGCAGTTGGCATAATGGCTATGTCAGTGGACTCCCATATAGTCAACCGTGCGTGGTTTGAGTCCCAGACTCAGGGGCTTAAACTCATGCTGGGCACGTGTGCATGCATGCCCAAGATCCCGAGAGGAGAAGGGATTGCAGCATGGTCATCTCACCTGTGGGGTGATTTCTCACTTTCTGTCTCTGTCTTTCTGGCAAGTGCACGTGCCCTATAGCAAAAACCTCTCCAAAAAATAAATAAATAAATAAATAAATAAAATAAGAAAATAGGATATCTATTGTAACTATTTTGTTTGCTTGTTTGCTTTTGAGAGAGATTTTTACAATAGGGCACATGAGCTTGCCTAGAGAGACAAAGCTAGAAAGGGAGAAAGCACTTCCCAGAGGGGATGGTCATACTGTCATACCTTTTCCTCTATTCTCCTCTCGGGATTTTGGGCATGCAAGCGCATGTGCCCAGTGTGAGTTTTAAGCCACTGGGTCCAGGACTCAAACTACGGTCAACTATGTGGGAGGTCTAGTGATGTAACCATTATGCCATCTGCTGGTCCCAATATCTGTTATAACTCTAGGAAAACAGAAGAAGCTAAAAAAAATTTAAATATACAAATATTAAGAAAAAGAGGACATAAAACACACCATAAGCAACAGTGAAAAATAACAACGAACTGGGGAGAAAGGTTTAGCTAACATTTTACAGTTAAGAGGTAATCTTCGTAATATATAAAAAGCACCAAAATATTTTAACAAAACCCACCAAAAAACAAGCAACAATCCAATAGAAAACTGGCAAGGGACATTCTACAGAAAAAGAAAAACAAATTATCCATAAACATGATGTATAACATGGATTAATCTTGAAAACATAATGCTAAAAAAAAAAAAAGTCAGACACAATAAACCACATATGAATGTCATATGATTCTATTTATATGAAATGTCCAGACCAGGCAAATCCATAAAGGCAGAAAGTGGATTAGTTGATGCCAGGGGCTAAAGAGAATAGGACATGACTACTAATGTGTATGGGGCTTCTTTTAGGGATGATAAAATGTTTGGGAATTAGACAGTGATGGTTACATGACCTTATAAATATACTAAAACCAGTGAACTGTACACACTAAAAGGGTGAGTGTTAAAGTATGTGAATTATATCTCAATGTAAGAACCTTCTTTGAAGGTTGACTCTGTGGTGTCAGCAGTAATGAATGGGCTGCTTGAGAGAAGCAGGATGGGGGTTGACAGGTGACATGGTGGTTAAGGTGCTGGATTCCCAACAGCCTGACCATGGTTCGAATCTTTAACCTGGTGGCTTGCTTTCTTACTCTCCCTCTCTCCCGCTGTCTCTCTGGTCAAACGAAAGAAAAATAATAAATAAAATTAAATAAGTAATTCTAAAAAAGAAAGAAGCAAGATGCTACAAAACGCCTACCCCAATCCAGTCAGCCTAAAACACAACACTCGGGGACATGTGTGAGTGACCAAGACCTGACAGACTGAATGAAGGAGATTCCAGTGTGACCAGACCCTGGAAGAGGGTACTCATTTCTCTTTCATGCATGTGCACACATGCTCTAAGAGAATAAAGGGATACAATTTTTCTTTTATCATGCTGGTAAAAATCCGAAAGTTTGGGAAGCTATGGAGAAAAAAAACCATTCGCATACATTGCTGATGGGAGTGAAACAACCTCTGAGGGCAATTTGGCACTGTCTAACCCTGTAGCCTCACTTGGGGAACTGTATCAATATTTGCACATGTACAAGGATAATCAGTCTACCACTTTTTCTATAAATGACTTAAAACGTCCATTGAGGGACCAGTAGGTGGTGTGGTGGGTAAGGCACTGGACACTCCCACATGGCTGGCCACGGTTTCAGTCCTGAATCTGGTGGCTTGCTTTCTTGCTTTCTCTCTCTGATCAAATTAAAATAAATGAATGAATAAATAAAATTAAATAATTATTTTTTAAAAAATAACTTGTCTTTTTTTAAAAAAAAGGTCCATTGACAGAGGAATGGTTAAATGCACTACAGTCTATCTATTTAGAAGAATACCATGGGGACCAGCAGTTGGCGTAATGGCTATGTCACTGGACTCCCATGTAGTTGACCGCAGTTCGAGTCCTGGACCCAGTGACTTAAAACTCACGCCGGGCACGTGTGCGTGTGTGCCCAAGATCCTGAGAGGAGAATGGAGGAGAAGGGATTGTGGTGTGACCATCCCCTCTGGGGGGGTGATTTCTCACTTTCTGTGTCTCTCTGGCGAGCACACATACCCTATAGCAAAAACCTTCCAAAAAAAAAATGTGGCTATAAAGAATGAGGAATGCCTCCACTGTAAATAAACATACTCAAGACACTTAAGTGAAAATAACAAGAGTACAGGCTGGCAAGTGGCGTGGTGGTTAAAGGCACTGGAATCCCACATGGCCAACCACGGTTCAAGTCCCGGACCTGGTGGCTTGCTTTCTCACTGTTCTCCTCTCTCTGATCAAGCAGGAAAATAGTAATAACAATAATAAAGTTGAAAAAAATAATTCTTTTTTTTTTTTTGAGAGGTTTTTACTATAGGGCGCGTGCGCTCGCCAGACAGACAGAGAGAGACATAGAGACAGAAAGTGAGAAATCACCCCCCCAGAGGGGATGGTCACACCACAATCCCTTCTCCTCCATTCTCCTCTCAGGATCTTGGGCACGCACGCACACGCGCCCGGCGTGAGTCTTAAGCCACCCCCAAAAAATAATTCTTAAAAAAAAAAATATATATATATATAAATATATATAAATGCATACAATATAGTAGGTTCCTCTTTTTCTGAGGCTTTGCTTTTCGCAGTTTTACTTACTTGCACTCAACCACTGTCTGGAAATAGATAAGTACAGTACAATCAGGTATTTTGAGGCATTACATTCATGTAATTTTTATTAAAATATATTGTGGTTTTTTTTGGGAAAGGTTTTTGCTATAGGGCATGTGCGTTCGTCAGAAAGAGAGAAACGCAGAGACAAAAAGTGAGAAATCACCCCCCAGGAGGGATGGCCACACCGCAATCCTTTCTCCTCCATTCTCCTCACAGGATCTTGGACATGCATGCACACGTGCCAGGATGAGTTTAAGCCACCGGGCCCGGGACTCAAACCATGGTCAACTACATGGGAATCCAGCAACATAGCCATTATGCCAACTGCTGGTCCAACAATATATTGTTATAATTGTTCGATTTCACTTTTTTTTTAAGAGAGATTTTTGCTATAGGGCACATGGACTTGCTAGAGAAAGAGAGACAGAAAGCGAGAAATCACCCCCCAGGAGGGATGGCCACACCGCAATCCTTTCTCCTCCATTCTCCTCTTGGGATTTTGGGCACACATGCACATGCATCCAGCGTGAGTTTAAACTGCCAGGTCTGAGACTTTAGCCACGGTAGACTACGCACGAGTCCAGCAACATAATCATTATGCCATCTGCTGGTTCCTCACTATTAATGTTTTGAAAAATTCGACAGATGGCATGTGTGGTTGCTAAAGAGTGACAAGAGAGGAGATAGTAAGAAAGCACTCCATCCATGGGGGATGGTTACACCACAATCCTTTCTCCATTTCTCCCTCCTTTTGGGATTTTGAGCATGCATGCACACAAGTCTGGTGTTCCTCTCTTTGTAAGAGAGATTTTTGCTATAGGGTGTGTATGCTTGTTGGAGAGATAGAGAGAGATGGAAAGCGAGAAATTGCCCTCCAGGGGGATGGTCATTTCGCAATTCCTTCCCCTCCATTCTCCTCTCAGGATTTCATATACGCACACACACGCACCTGGTTTGAGTTTCAAGCCGCTGGGTCTGGGTCATAAAATAAACAAATCCTCACCTGTGGATGCCTGAAACTTTGGACAGTTCCAAACCCTATATATACTATTTTTTTCCTATATGTACACATCTATGGTAAAGTTTAATTTTTAAGTTAGGCACAGTAAGAGATTGACAATAATAATTACGGTAAGGGTCAGTCAGTGGCATTGTGGCTAAGGTGGCTGGGTCCCACGTTGCTGACTGAATGGTTCAAGTCCAAGATGGGGTAATTTCAGAAAAACCAGGCATGGAACCAGCAGGTGTCATGGTTAAGGAGCTAGACTCCAACCTGATAGACCGTGGTTTGAGTCCCAGACCCAGTGGCTTAAACTCACACTGGGCAGGCGTGTGTGCATGTCCAAGATCCCGAGAGGAGAATGGAAGAGAAGGGATTGCAGCGGTGTGGTCATCCCCCTGGGGTGTGCTTTCTCACTCTCTGTCTCTCTTTATTTCTGGCAAGCGCATGCACCCTACAGCAAAAACCTCTCCCAAAAAAAAAAAATGTTTTTTTAATTAACATTTTTTTTTCCTATAGGGCATGTGCACTTGCCAGAAAGACAGAAAGTGAGAAATCACCCTCCAGGGGGAGATGGGCATGCATACACACATGCCCAGCATGAGTTTTAAGGTATCGGATCTGGGACTCGAACTGCTGTTGACTACATGGAAGTCCAGTGACATAAGCATTATGCCATCTGCTGGTCCTGCTACCAACAGAATTTAAACAAGGACATTATTTTTTGCACATCTGCCACCTAAAACAATGAGCGCTCAGTATTTGGTAACTAGTCACTGAATGACTTAATAGATTTGGGTCTTTGCTCATAGTGGTTTTGTTTTTTTGTTTTTTAAGAATTATTCAACTTTATTTACTCATTTATTTTAATTTGACCAGAGATGGAGAGAGTGAGAAAGAGAAAGGGAAAGTGAGAAAGCAAGCCGCCAGATCTGGGACTCGAACCATGGTCGGCCATGTGGGAGTCCAATGCCCTTGACTACCATGCCACCTGCCGGCCCCCTTTGCTCACAGTTCTACCTCCACTTTAAAATACCCAGCAAAAAGATTACTTCAAGTTTCCTTGAACTCCTCAATTAATCATCTTGGCAAGAAAGCCTTAACTATGTTTCCATTTCACGAATACCAGCACATTATGAAATCAAGGTTAGTGGTATCAGTATGAGTTCCCTGAACCGTACATGTTTTGTTCTGTTTGGAGACAGGGTTTTGCTATTGTGAGCCTCCTGTCTCTACTCATTAGCTAGGTCTACAGGCACACACCACCACACCTAGCTCTGCCCCAATACAGAGTTGCTCGAGCCAACTTCAAACTCAGAATCCTCCTGCCCCAGCCTCCGAGTTCTGGGATTACAGGGTGCCACCACTGTACCTGGTTAGATTAGCATGGGAATCAACAGAGGCCCCCTAGTGCCAGTCTGTGAAGCACAGGATCTTGGTAGCCTGCACCACTGTGGCTGGGCTGATAATCTATGTTTTTAATTCTCCGAGCCCCTAGCAACTAATATAATGCTCAGGACACAAAAGGCACTCTAAATGTATGCTATATTGAATTTAAGACTGAAATGAATTAATAACAAGCAGAAATATAAAACATGTTCACCAATACAATGGTATTACAGGAGAGAATATAATGAATAGAATAATAATACAAAACATGAAGATAAACAGGAAGAGGAAAGAGATTAATTCCTATAGATTAAAAATTATAGGCTTACTGCAGAAGGCAAGTGGGCCTTTGAAGGATAGGTATGGTTTCACCAGGCAGAGCTGGGGTGGAAAGCAGAGACCAGGCAGATGGAGAAAATGATGAGAATGGAAAGTTGCACAAGGAGTCTCTTGGACTGGAACATGATGGAGGATGCTTGGGAAGCAGTTGGACAGAAGGCTGAACAAAGAGGTTAAAGACCATTTGCAGAGGCCCTTAGCCCACCGTGGAACCTGAAATTAAAGCATGTAAGTAATGGTAAGTAAATGGTCCTTGAATGTGGTTCACAGATTGTCTCTATGTAAGACTTTACTAAAGTGTGTCTAGACAATCCTGATTCCTAGATCCTGTTTACCTGACCCCAACTTCTAAGCCTACTAAATCAGAATTTAACCAATCTTCTATGACTACATATTCAACTCATTTACAATGGTTTGTTATTATACTTATATGTGTGTATACATTTCCCATCACAGATAAAGAATAAATTTCCTTTAAAATGTCTTTTAAAATTATTTATTTATTGGGAACCAGCAGTTAGCGTAATGGCTATGTCGCTGACTCCCACGTAGTCAACCGCGGTTCGTGTCCCAGATCTGGTAGCTTAAAACTCACGCCGGGCACGTGTGCGTGTGTGCCCAAGATCCCGAGAGGAGAATGGAGGAGAAGGGACTGCGGCGTGACCATCCCCCCTGGGGGGTGATTTCTCGCTTTCTGTCTCTATGTCTCTCTCTGTCTGGCAAGCACATGCGCCCTATAGGGAAAACCTCTCAAAAAAAAATTACTTATTTATTCATTAATTTATTTTTAAATTTGACCAGAGAGAGAGAGAGAGTGAGAGGAAAAGTGAGAAAGCAAGTCACCAGGTCTGGGACTCAAACCGTGGTCAGTCACGAGATATTGTCCAGTGCCTTAACCACCATGCCACCTGCTGGTCCCGATATATGATAAATTTCTAAAAGAACTGCTAGGTCAACAGTTGTGTGAATTATAAAATATTTTCATGTATAAAATAAGAAAAAGTTAACTTCTTTGCCAAATCTAGCTACAAAAATTTTTAAGACTTTTCACATGTATTACCAAATCCATTTATTGGGTCATCAGAAAAGTCATGCTATATTTTCTTATGCAAAAATGCAGCATGATTCTTCCAACAACCCAATATATTTATCTATTTTTATTTCCACAGAAATATGGCAGAATACAAGAATACTGATATCTCACTGCATCACCAATGACTATGTTTTTAAGAAACAAGGTGGTGATTAGTTAAGGGAGCTGGATCCCACATGGCCAACTGCACAATTTGAGTTCGGGACCTGGTGGCTTAAAAAACACACTGGCACTGTGTCTTTGTGTACCCCAAATCCTCAAGTTTATTTGTTTCAAGGTACATGCACCCATCAGAGAGAGATGGAAGCATTTTGGGCACACATGACACATGCACTGGCAGTCCCCCCATTTTTTTTTTTTTTTTTTTGAGTTTGTGATAGGGTGCATGGGCTAGCCAGAGAGAGATACTGAGGGAAATTGAGAAAGTATCCTCTGGGAGGATGACTATACTTGTCCCTTCTTCAATCTCCTCTTGGGATTTTAGGCATACATGCTCACACATCTTGTGTGCTTTTCAAGACGCTGGGTCTGGGACTTGAATAGTGCAGTCGGCAATGCAGCATCCGGCTGCTTTAACCGTCACTCCATGTTTTATTTATTTATTTATTTTTTAATACTTGCATTTTATTTCAGGCCAAAGCCCCTCAACTCTGAACTAGTAATCATTTCTTCAAATATTCTCTTTGTCCCTTTCTTTCTTCTCTGGAACTCCCACAATGCATCTGTTGGCCTGCTTCATGGTGTCTTACATGTCTCTTAAGTTTTGTTCACTTTCATCTTTTTCTTCCTGTTCCTCAGACATTTCTAATATCCTACCTTCATGTATACTAATTCTGCCTTCGACCTGCTTAACACTGCCTTTGAATCTCTGGCGATTTTTAAATTACAGTTATTACATTTTCTAGGCCCAGAATTTCTTTTCCTTTTTAATGGTTTTCTACCTCTATTTCCATTTTGTTCCTACATCATTTTCTTGACTTTCTCCACATATTCTCTGCTCAGATGTTCTCTGAGCATCTTTAAGAAAGTTATATTGGGAACCAGCAGTTAGCGTAATGGCTATGTCGCTGGACTCCCACATAGTCGACCGCGGTTCGCATCTCGGACCCGGTGGCTTAAATCTCACACCGGGCGCGTGTGCGTGTGTGCCCAAGATCCCGAGAGGAGAATGGAGGAGAAGGGATTGCGGCGTGACCATCCCCCCGGGGGGTGATTTCTCGCTTTCTGTCTCTATGTCTCTCTCTGTCTGTCTGGCGAGCGCACGCGACCTATAGCGAAAACCTCTCCAAAAAAAAAAAAAAAAAGAAAGAAAGTTATATTCAAGTCTCTGTTTAGTACATCTGCCATCAGGCCTTTTCCAGTAATATTTTTGTTCAAAACTGAACACCTGACTCTAATAACGGGGTAACTCTGTAAAGCAGACTCTCCATCTTTTCCAGGATTTCCTGGGTTTTATTATTTTTCTTGTTTGTTTTAGGTTGCTACAGAACATCTCTGCATAAAATCAGCCTGAGGTATAGCATCTATCTTTCCCTGGACATGTGGTTACTTTCTAGTCTTCCCTGTATATATAGTTCTTTTTGAATTCCTAGTCTTTAATGTCTGGTTCCCAAAAGGAAGAAAGTTCTTAAAAATCCCTAGGAGTGGGACCAGCAGGTGGCGTGGTGGTTAAGGTGCTGGGTGCTCCCACATTGCTGACCACGGTTCGAGTCCTGGACCTGGTGGCTTGCTCTCTCACCTTCTCTCTCTCTCTGTGTCTCTCTCTAGTCAAATTAAAAATGAATAAATGAGTAAGTAAAGTTAGATAAATAATTTTTAAAAGTCCCGAGGAGTCACATCAGCTGGAGGGAAAATGGCTTATAACAATGAGGAGAAATACAATAATGGCCACTTTCCTCTCTATCTACACATCTGAGATCAAAAGCAACAATGAGGGCCCGGCAGGTAGCATGATGGTTGGGAATGCTGGACTCCCATGTGGCCGGGAGGGAAAGTGAAAAGGCAAGCCTCTAGGTCCGGGACTCGAACAGCGGTTGGCTATGTGGGAGTCCAGTGATCCATTATGCCATCTAAAAAAAAAAAGAAAGAAAGTTATATTCAAGTCTCTGTTTAGTACATCTGCCATCAGGCCTTTTCCAGTAATATTTTTGTTCAAAACTGAACACCTGACTCTAATAACGGGGTAACTCTGTAAAGCAGACTCTCCATCTTTTCCAGGATTTCCTGGGTTTTATTATTTTTCTTGTTTGTTTTAGGTTGCTACAGAACATCTCTGCATAAAATCAGCCTGAGGTATAGCATCTATCTTTCCCTGGACATGTGGTTACTTTCTAGTCTTCCCTGTATATATAGTTCTTTTTGAATTCCTAGTCTTTAATGTCTGGTTCCCAAAAGGAAGAAAGTTCTTAAAAATCCCTAGGAGTGGGACCAGCAGGTGGCGTGGTGGTTAAGGTGCTGGGTGCTCCCACATTGCTGACCACGGTTCGAGTCCTGGACCTGGTGGCTTGCTCTCTCACCTTCTCTCTCTCTCTGTGTCTCTCTCTAGTCAAATTAAAAATGAATAAATGAGTAAGTAAAGTTAGATAAATAATTTTTAAAAGTCCCGAGGAGTCACATCAGCTGGAGGGAAAATGGCTTATAACAATGAGGAGAAATACAATAATGGCCACTTTCCTCTCTATCTACACATCTGAGATCAAAAGCAACAATGAGGGCCCGGCAGGTAGCATGATGGTTGGGAATGCTGGACTCCCATGTGGCCGGGAGGGAAAGTGAGAAGGCAAGCCTCTAGGTCCGGGACTCGAACAGCGGTTGGCTATGTGGAAGTCCACATCTTTAACCACCATGCCTGCCGGACCCCCAAGTACTTTAAAAAAAAAAAAAAATTTTACTGAGCTTTTATTTATGTATTTTAATTTTGCCAGAGAGGAACAGAGAAAGAGAGAGAGAGAAACTAAGAAAGCAAGCCACCAGGTCTAAACCGTGGTTGGCCATAGTGGGAATCCAGCACCCTTAACCTCCATGCCACCTGCCGGCCCTGTAAGTACTTTTTTTCTATATTATTATTTGTAAAATAAACTAAGACTATCAAAACAGATGATTTCTAAGTTCACTTCCACTAACACTTGATACAAATTATCTCGGCAAAGTAAAATTTATGAAACAACCAAAAATTAGGGAATGGAATTCAGAAGTCTAGGGAAGGAAAAGAAGTAACAGCAGTTAAGTTAAATAATAGTAAGATGTGGGACCAGCAGTTAGCGTAATGGCTATGTCGCTGGACTCCCACGTAGTCGACCGCAGTTCGCGTCCCAGACCCGGTGGCTTGAGACTCACGCCGGGCATGTGTGCGTGTGTGACCAAGAACCCGAGGGGAGAATGGAGGAGAAGGGATTGCGGCATGGCCATCCCCCCTGGGGGTGATTTCTCACTTTCTATCTCTCTGTCTCTGTCTCTCTGGCGAGCGCACACGCCCTATAGCAAAAACTTCTCCCCCCACCAAAAAAATAATAATAATAAGATGTCAAGTTTTCACACACAAAAAAGCAATTCTCAAAGAGCCATCCCAAAAAACTGTGGTTGGACTAAACTATAAAATTTCTGTGATTCCAATGTTATTATGATTCTAAAGTATTAACTATCTGAACATCCCATATCATGAGCTGAGTAATCCATTAAGAAGTGTGCTAGTTTCAAAAAAAAAAAAAAACAGCAGCAACAAAAAACAGTGCTAGTGACTCACATCCTTGAATGAGACTGCTTTATGTGCACAGACAAGGAATCAATTAAGGGTTTACAATGAAGTTTTGTTTAACCAGACCGTTTTAAGTGGAAGTTAATTCCACATGAGCGATAATAGATGTTTAATAACTAGCTAGTGACAATTTCTAAGCAAAAGCATTATGGCAGCTAACTAGCAAACAGTAATCTATGTATTACAAACATGAAAACAACTTGTTTTCAAAAGAGCTCCTGGCTATGGACAATATTTGGGAAACACAAAATATAATCTGTTATGAATCAAATTACAAAACCTCAGAGAGAGAGAGTAGTTTGAAATCTTGGCTCTGTCAACAAACCAAGAAACAAAACCTACCACTGTCAGCTGAAGTGCCAATTTACGCTGGCAAGAAGCCAGTCTATTTCAATGTAAGAACCTTCAGGAACCAGCTGGAGAAGTATGGAGAACCTGGGATAATGCATTCATTCACAACATGTCGTAAGTGGGGCTTCTTCATGCAAAAAGGACAGTATTGGTACGTTTGTCCAAAACAACCCAAGCTTAGGTCAAACCAACTGTTCACAACAATGATCAGTCTAAAAAAATGAACACATCTGAAATAAAAGTATACAATTTTGAGGGGGCCAGCAGGTGACATGGAGGTTAAGACACTGGATCCCACATGGCCAACTACATGGTTCAAGTCTTGGACCCGGAGGCTTGAAAATCATATTGGGCACATATGCTTACAAGTCCAAGATCCCTAGAGGAGAATGGAAGAGAAGGAACTATAGAGTGCCTATCCCCTTGGGGGGTGTGTGTGTGAAAACCTAATACTATTCTGAACATGATATTTACAATACAAAATTTCTAAAAAAAAAACAAAAAACAAAAAAAAAAACATGACTACACACGGATAGTTTAATTTGACACCTTTCTGAAAGGCATCTCAGCAATATTTATCAAGAACTTTGAGATGTTACCACTCCTTGAAGATCAGAGGTTTGCAACCCAGGGTCTCTGTGTGTGCCCATGAGCCAGGTTGACTGATGTTGGATGAATTAGAACCTGAGGATTCTACCAGAGGCATTTCTCCCTTCTCTCTCACCTGGTCTAGCAGATGACGTGGAGGTTAAAGTGCTGGATCCCACATGGCCAATTACACAGGTTGAGTCCTGAACCCAGTGGCCTGAAAAGCAAGCGGGGCATGTGTGTGTGAGAGACCAAAATCCCAAGAAGATAATGAAAAAGGGGAGGCTGTGTAATACGGTCATCTTCCCTAGTGGGTGCTTTCTTACCTTCCCAAGTGGGCACATCTGCCCAGAGGCAAATTTAAAAAATAAAGTTGGGGGGGGGAGACAATAGGTGGCATTTTGGTTAAACACTGGACTCCCACAAGGCTAACTAACCACTACGACTTGAGTCCCAGATCTAGTGGCTTGAAAAATCATGCCAGGCATGTGTGTGCGTGTGTCTAAAAATCCCAAAGAATGAACGAGAAGGGATTTCGGTGTGGCCATCACCCCTCCCACTGTCTCTCTTTGGTGAGCACATACGTTCTATGGCAAAAAACTTAAAAAGAGAAAAGAAAATATGTTTTAGAATAGCTGCCACCAAATTCAATGCCTACAATTATAAAGGCAAAATTCAAAATTATACAGAAAAATTCAAACATCTATAATTATATAGACAGAGGGCAGATTATTAGTTGCTTAAGACGGGAAGGGATGGGGGTAATGGAGAATGACTGCTAGCAGGCTTGGGATTTCTTTTTGGAAAAAAAAATATATCCTAAAATTACATTACGGTATAAATTGTGTACTTTAAATGGTAAACTGTATGGAATGTGAACTGTTTCTCAATAAAGCTATCTTTTGGGACCAGCATTTAGCATAATGGCTATGTCGCTGGACTCCCATGTAGTCGACTGTGGTTCGAGTCCTGGACCCGCTGGCTTAAACTCATGCCAGGTGCGTGTGTCTGCATGCCCAAGATCCCGAAAGGAAAACAGAGAAGAGATTGCAGCATGGCCATCCCCCGCTGGGGAGGGGGAAATTTCTCACTTTCTGTCTCTCTGTCTCTGTCTTTCTGGTGAGCACACGCACCCTATAGGGAAAAACCTCTACAAAAAAAAGTAATAATAAAAAAAAAAAGCTATCTTTTTAAAAAATAATTTTAATTGCATTTATTCATTCATTCATTTTAATTTGATGAGAGAGAGAAAGTGAAAAAGTAGGACCAGCAGTTAGTGTAATGGCTATGTTGCTGGATTCCCACGTAGTAGACCACGGTTCGAGTTCCAGACCCGGTGGCTTAAATTCACGATGGGCGCGTGTACGTGCGTGCCCAAGATCCCGAGAGGAGTGTGGAGGAGAAGGAATTGTGGCATGGCCATCCCCCCTGGGGGGTGATTTCTGGCTTTCTGTCTGTCCCTCTCTGTCTGTCAGGCGAGCGCACGTGCCCTATAGCGAAAACCTCTCAAAAAAAAAAAAAGAGAGAGAGAGAGA
>NW_006207854.1:219364-230838 GCF_000334495.1 Tupaia belangeri chinensis
AAAGCAAGCCACCAGGTCCAGAACTCGAACCATAGTCTGCCATGTGGGAGTGTCCAGCACCTTAACCACCACATCACCTGCTGGTCCCAATCTCTCTTCTTTTGAAAAGGTTATTTCCCTCGCTATAGTGCACTTGTGCTCGCTGAAGAAAGACAGAAAAAGGCAGAGAGGGAAAGTGAGAAATCATCCCTCTGCAGGGATGGCCACACTGCAATCTCTTCTCCCCTCCCCTTCTGGGATTCTGGGCAAGCACTCGGCACAATTTTCAAGCTGCCAGGTCCAGAACTTGAACAACAATCAGCCATGTGTGAGTCCAACACCCCAACCATGTCACCCCCTTGCCCCAAAATAAAATCTTTTGTATCTGGCCCCTTTTGTTCAACATCATTTAGGTCACCAATCTTGCATTCAGCTCTAGTGTGTTCATTCTCTTTGCTTTACTATATTGCCATTATATGAAGATATCAATTTATTCCACAGCTAATGGGCATTTGAGCAATTTCCAGTTTGAGGCTCTTACAAAAAAATGATGCTATCGAACCTGGGACCAGCAGTTAGCATAATGGTTATGTCGATGGACTCCCACCTAGTTGACCGTGGTTCGAGTCTCGGATCTGGTGGCTTAAACTCACGCTGGGCACATGTGCAAGCATGCCCAAGATCCTGAGAGGAGAATGGAGTAGGGATTGCGGTGTGGCCATCCCCCTTGGGGAGTGATTTCTTGCTTTCTGTCTCTGTCTCTCTCTTTCTGGAGAGCGCACATAACCTATAGCAAAAAAAACAAAACAAAACAAAAAAACACTCTAAAATTTTTTTAAAAAATAATAGTAAGTAAAAAATAAATAATTCTAAAAAGAAAATGACGCTATACTGGGTCAGCCAGTAGCCTGGTGGTTAAGGTGGCTAGATCCTACATGACCAACTGTATGGTTCAAGTCCTGGATCTTGCGGCTTAAAAACATACTTGGCAGGAGGTTGGTAGGTGGCATGCTGGATAAAGGTGTGCTGGATTCCCACATGGCTCATCGTGATTTAGGTCTTGGACCCAGCGGCTTCCTTTCTTATTTCCCCTTTTTCTCTGGTCAAATTAATGAACAACAACAACAACAACAATGGAACATCTTTAAAAAATAATTAAGACACCTGGAGGGACCAGCAGATGATGTAATGGTTACATCACTGGACTCCCACATAGTCTAATGTGGTTCGAGTCCTAGACCCAGCGACATAAAACTCATGTTGGGCACATATGCATGCATGCCCAAAACCTTGAGAGGAGAAAGTAGAAGGGATTGCAGTGTGGCCATCCCACCTGGGGGTTGATTTCATGCTTTCTGTCTCTTTCTCTCTGACAAGTGTACGCATCCTATACAAAAAATCTCTTAAAAACCAGACCAAAACAAACCAAAAACCTGGCATGTGTACATGCAAGCCCCAAATCCCTAAAGAAGAAATGGAGAAAGGATTGCTGCATGGCCACCTCCCCTGAGGAATGCCTTCTCATTTTCCCTCTCTACATGTCTCTGGTGAACACATGTGCTCTCTAGCAAATTTTTAAAAAGCAAACAGACAAAACGTTGCAGGGCCAGCAGGTGGCAGTGGTTAAGGTGCTGGACTCTTAGATAGTCAACCTGGTTTCAGTTCCAGACTTGGCAGCTTGAAACTCACACCAGGCATGTGTGCATGTGTGCCCAAAATCCGGAGAGGAGACTGGAGAAGGGACTGCAGTGTGGTCATCTCCCTGGAGAGTGATTTCTAACTTTCCCTATCTGTCTCTTTTCTGGTGAGCTTAGGTGCCCCTATGGCAAAAAACCTAAAATAAAAAACAAACCAACAAAAAATCTACTGCTATAAATATCCCATACATTTTTTTTGTAGACATATATTTCTGCTGAATACCTAGAAGCAGAGTTGCTAGCTGTAGGGTACACATGTCAATTTTAGTTCATCAGTAGTTTTCCACGGAAGAAAAGAAAATTGAGAAAGCAGTCCCTGGGGAAATGGCCACACTGCAATCTCTCCTCCTTCGTTTTCCTCTTGGGACTCTATGGGGGCACGCACACATGCCTGGCTTGCTCTTAAAGCTGCTGGACCATGATCAGCCATGTGGGATTTGGCTCCCTCAACCACTAGGCCATAGCACTGGTCCCAAATACATTTTAAAAAATCTTGCCCTTGGACAAGCCCCTTACTATAGTGGTTAAGGAAGTCTGGTCCCATTTGGCTGACTGCGGTTAGAACCTTTGTCCCAGGGAGCTTAAAAAGACACACAAAGGACCATGTACATGAAAGTCTTAAATCTCGACAGGATGGAGAAATGGAGAAGAAACTGTAGTGTGGCCGCACTCCACTGGTATTTTCTCCCTACTATCCTTTTAGCTCCAGCAGTCTTTCCTTCACCCTCAACCACTAGGCCATAGCACTGGTCCCAAATACATTTTAAAAAATCTTGCCCTTGGACAAGCCCCTTACTATAGTGGTTAAGGAAGTCTGGTCCCATTTGGCTGACTGCGGTTAGAACCTTTGTCCCAGGGAGCTTAAAAAGACACACAAAGGACCATGTACATGAAAGTCTTAAATCTCGACAGGATGGAGAAATGGAGAAGAAACTGTAGTGTGGCCGCACTCCACTGGTATTTTCTCCCTACTCCTTTCTAGCAAGTATGTACCCTCTGGGAATTATTTAAAAACAAAAGACAAAAAAGCCTTGACCTTTATAAGTTCTAAATCTGCATCATGAAAATCAGTGTTGAGACCATCAAGATGACCTTCATTTACATGGCTGTGCATTCATTCTGTTTCCTGAAGCAGAGGTGGCAGGCGTCCCATTCTTTATGTGCACTAAGATGGAATCTCAAGGCAGGCTGATAAGGTTGTAATACGTATGTCAGTGGGATTGACCCTGGACCTACTTACCAACATGGGTGCTATATACACGTCCGTTTTACACCCTAGTGAGATCTGCATGACCAACTGTGTAATTCAAGCCCCAGATACAGCGGCTTGCAAACATGCTGGATGTGTGTGCTTGTGTGCCCAAAATCCTGAGAGGAGAACAGAAGAGAAGAGACTGCAGTGTGGCCACCACCCACACTTTCTTATCACCACCCATCATCTCTCTCCAGTGAGCACAAGTGCCACCTGCTGGCCCCACAAAACTTTCTTTAAATTTATTTATTTTTCATTGCCAGAGGATATATGTGCTCACCAGAGAGATACAGAGACAGTTCTCCATCCTGCTAAGATTTTGTGTGTGCAAACACACATGCACGGCATGTTTTTCAAGCTCTCAGGGCTTTATGATTCTGTACCATGTAATACATTATCTATTCTATGAAAAGAAGTCCTGGACCTGGCAGCTTGCTTTCTCACTCTGTATCTCTCTGGTGAACGCACATGCCCTATAGTAAATTAAATAATAATTCTTTAAAGGGACCAGCAGTTGGCGTAATGGCTATGTTGCTGGACTCCCATGTAGTCGACCGCAGTTCAAGTCCCGGACCTAGTGGCTTAGACTCACGCTGGGGGCATGTGCGTGTGTGCCCAAGATCCCGAGAGGAGAAGGGATTGCGGCGTGACCATCCCCCCGGGGGGGTGATTTCTCACTTTCTGTCTCTCTGTCTCTCTCTGTCTTTCTGTCAAGCGCACGTGCCCTTTAGCAAAAACCTCTCCAAAAAAAAGATAAAAAGAACTTTAAAAATAAAAAAAAAAAAAAAGCACGGGCCAGCAGGTGGCGTGGTGGTTACGGTGCTGGAATTCCCACATGGCTAGCCATGGTTTGAGTCCCAGACCTAGCAGCTTGCTTTCTCCCTCTCCCTCTCTCTCTTTCTCGGCAAAACTCGTGAAAAATAATATTAACAATAAATAAACAATTCTTTTTTAAAAATACAATTTAAAAAAAAAAGTGAAGTAAAATATTCAAATACAGAACTATCAACTTCAGTCTTGATGTATAAATGCATAAAACTTCGGGTTTCTGAGGACTTTAATTATACTAGCTAACCTTTGGCCCAGCAAATGGGAGGAAATCAATATTACAACTAAAGTGATCAAAGAAAAAAAAGTCAAATCTCCTCTATTCCTACTGATACCTGCCTAAGCCCAGCAGAGGTCATTTCCTGAAAGACAAAAATACCTCAGTGCTCCAATGCTATATACGGTGGGGGTGGTAATCGTTCAAAAAGTTCATGGAAAAATATATGATGGAAAAAATACACATGGATTTCCAAATTTTCCACTAATATTAAACTGTACTTTAATTCCATTTATTTACAAACTCTTTGAAGTCCTCTTACATTATCACAACACCAAAAGGGATCACTGTATTTGGGTCTGTTATAGCTACTAGGGCCAGCTCTGTGGCACAGCAGTAAAAGCACATCTCAAGAGAAGCCAGTTCTCACACGGCAAGAACGCTTGGCCTGGTCACCCTGAAAATACTCCAGGAACAGAAGGGCTGAAGGACTGAGAAGAGACAATCAGATGTGACAGATCCTGTGGAGGGTGCTCATTTGTTTCAGTCTCACATGCTTGCACATATACTCTTACCACATATCAAGGAAAACTTCTTAAAAACATCTGAGACCAGCAGGTGGCGTGGTGCTTAAGGTGACCACTCCCACATGGCCAACCATGGTTCAAGTCCTGGACCTGACGACTTGCTTTCTCACTTTCCTCCTCTCTCTCTCTGTATCTCTCTCTGGTCAAATTAAAATAAACAAATGAATAAATAATTCTTTAAAAAAATATCTGCTGAAGACTGACCAGGTATGGCTATTAGTATTTACTAAGAGCCTAGCACTGTTTTGGTATATAAGACCAATAATGCAGAAAAACAACATACAACAATTAGGCTTCTAGGGAAGAACATAAAAAGCTTTGTCAAAAATATTTCACTACAACCAACAAATTAAAAAATAAAATCAGTCATCGCTGAAATCACTTTTGAGTACATAACCAAACTATGAGCTAAGTGCTGGGAATCCAAGACAGACATTACTCTTGATGGAACAGACAACAGATGATTGTCAGATCAAACGGTGAAACAGGCAGAATACGAATAATTAAAATTGTGGTAAATCCTATAAGAGAAGTACAAGATACTAGAAGAGTAGATATATTTTAGGGTCCCTAACCTAGCCTAGGAAGTTCACAAAGGTCTCTCTGGTCAGCTGCAATGGCACGGGGTAACACAGCACTCCCTGATGTTGAAGCCACACAATAAGGCCCCTGGTTTGCCACCTGAGGTCTCTCTGTACATAATGGCTATGTGTGCCCATAATCATTTTTTTTGAAGAGGTTTTTGCTGTAGGGTTGATGTGCTCACCAGAAAGACAAAGACAGAGAGACAGAAAGCGAGAAATCACCCCCCGGGGGGATGGCCACACCACAATCCCTTCTCCTCCATTCTCCTCTCAGGATCTTGGACATGCACGCACACATGCCTGACATGAGTCTAAGCCACCGGGTCCAGGACTCGAACCACGGTCAACTACATGGGAGTCCAGTGACATAGTCATTACACCAACTGCTGGTCCCATGCCCACAATCGTGTTTGGCGGAGGCACGGCATGGAACAGAGCATGGAATACAACAAGACGACACTATGTGGGGGTGCCTGCCTATGTCTCATAGAAAAAAATAAACTTAAGGGCCCAGGAGATAGTGTAGCAGTTACATTGATGGACTCCCACATGGCCAACCATGGTCAGAATCCTAGACCGGAGGGGTGGGGGAGTGGGGGGCTTAAAACTATTGCCAGGTGCATGTGCTCAAGATCCTGGAGAATAGAATCACCCCTGGGGGTGATTTCTCACTTTCTGTTTTTCTCTGTCTCTCCAGTGAGCACATGTGCTCTATAGCAAAAATCTCTCCATAGTAATAATAATAATAGTAATAAAATAAAATAAAAAACAAATTTAAAAATAAAAGTTTTTTTCTGTAGGAGTGGTATTTACACATGTTCTGAAGAATAAGGTGCTGCCTCCTAGACAGAGAGACTTGTTACAGCATGTGCAAAGCCCTTGGGGGAGCTGTGAATTTTCAGGAAATGGGGGGGGGGGGGCAGTATGGCTAGATCATACAGAATATAAAAACATAAACATGAATGATGTTGGAAAAATAGGCAAGATCAAAATGTACCTTGTTAAATAAAGATTCAGAGTTTAGGCCAGTGGGTTGTGTGGTGGTGAAGACATTGGATTCCACATGGCCAATAACACGGTTCAAGTCCTGGACCCAGAGACTTAAAAAACACATTGGGAGAACCAGCAGGTGGCATGGTGGTTAAGGTGGCTGGGCTCCCACATGGCTGACCTTGGTTCAAGTCCTGAACTGGCAGCTTGCTTTCTCACTTTCCTCTTCCTCCTCCTCTTTTTCTCTCTCTCTCTGTCAAGTTCAGAGAAAAATGTCATGACAATGAATAAAATTGAGTAATTTTTTTTTTTTTGGAGAGATTTTCACCGTAGGGCACGTGCGTTCGCCAGACAGAGAGAGACATAGAGACAGAAAGCGAGAAATCACCCCCCAGGGGGGATGGTCACGCCGCAATCCCTTCTCCTCCATTCTCCTCTCGGGCACACATGCACATGTGCCCCATGTGACTTTAAGCCACGGGGTCTGGGACCCAAACTGCGGTCCACGAAATGGGAGTCCAGCAATGTAACCATTACGCCATCTATTGGTCCCAATTAAGCTGAACTTTTTTCTCCCCCTTTGGAGAGGGTTTGCTATAGGGTGTGTGCGCTTGCCAGAAAAAGAGAGAGAGAGAGAGAGAGAGAGAGAGTGAGTGGGAGAGTGAGAAATCACCCCCAGGGGGGATGGCCACATCGCAATTCCTTCTCCTCCATTCTCCTCTCGGGATCTTGGGGGCACGCATGCACATGGACACGGCATGCTTGAGTTTAAGCCACCGGGTCCGTGACTCAAACTGCAGTCAACTACGTGAGAGTTCAGCGACATGGCCATTACGCCAACTACTGGTCCCAAAATTGAGTAATTCTTTAAAACAAAGCAAAACAAAACATACTGGGACTCATGTGTGTGCCCCAAATCCCAAGAATGGAAAAGAAGGGATTGTAGCATGGCCACTAACCCGCCCCCCGCCCCCCATTTTCCTCTCCCTCTGTCTCTCTCCAGCAACTACACATGCCCCATAGCAAAAACTAAAAGGATTCGGCTCTGACGGAAAAACAGGCTTCTGATCGGTGACTTGATCACATTTGTCTCATAAAGACAATTCTATATGCTGTGAGAAAAGTACTTAAGGGTATATCACTTACTGGTAAAAGTATAAAGAAATGCAAGCAAATGTTTCAGCAGAGAACAGTAGTGAATGCCCATCTACTCTGGAGACTGAAGCAGGAGAATCTCAAATTCAAGCCAGCCTAGACAATACAGAAAATTCCTGTCTCTTTAAAAAAAAAAAAAAATCACATTTGTGATAACTCTGGGAAAGAACCTTATAAGGAGGGTGAGGGAGATGTAATCACTTAGGGAATCAAGACTGCAACTGTAACAGTAACATTTATTTCCTAAACTGCAAGGTGGGTTGGGCCTGGGCCCGCCTGATAGTGTGGCCTGGTAGTGCGGTGCTTAAACACTGTGCACAGAGGGCTGAATCCCACATGGTCAACCAGTTCCAACCCCAGTAGCAGTAGCTTGACACATGCACCACGCACATGTGTGTGCCATGCCCAAACTCCTGACAGGAAGGAGAAATGGAGGATAGAAGATCGAGGTGTGACAAAGCCCAGCTGGGGGAGAGTGTGTTTGCTCACCCTCAATCTCTTTCTGGTAAGCACATGTGCTTCCTGATAATTAAAAAGCAAAAACTGCAAGGTACGTACACAAGTATTTATTGCAGTTTTTACTACTTTTTGTCTTAAATATCTATTACATATTTTATTACAGAGAGCAAGTAGGCACAGCACAGTAATACTTGACAGGTTAAGGCTACCTGAAAGGCCTGGGTTTAATTTCTGGCCCACCCTAAAAGCCAAGTTTGGTGGCATGCTGTAGTTCCAGCTACTTGGGAGGCAGAGGCAGAAAGACAGAAAGAATCTTTTTTTTTTTTTTCCTGGAGAGAGAGAGGTTTTTGCTATAGGGCGTGTGCGCTCGCCAAAAAGAGACAGAGAGAGAGAAAGCAAGAAATCACCTCCCAGGGGGGATGGCCACATCGCAATCTCTTCTCCTCTCAGGATCGTGGACATGCACACACACACGTGCCCGGTGTGAGTTTAAGTCACTGGGTCCGGGACTCGAACCGCAGTCGACTACATGGAAGTTCAGTGACATAGCCATTACGCTAACTGCTGGTCCCAGAAAGAACCCTTTTAAAAATAATAATAATAATAAAGGGGTTGGTGGACTGGCAGGCAGACTGTGATATGGCAGTGAAGTATGACACTTCCCAAGGCTGACCAAAACAGAAAGGTTCGCAGGTTACCAGTTAGTGTCCAAAGACCTACCCTGTACTCTGGGTTATGGGCTTGCATGTGCCCATAACCCAGAGCTGGCTGGGGATTGACTGAGCAGCAGAGATCCTATCAAGGGTGCTGTCTCTCTTGCTCATGGAAAAAATAAAATAAAACTTTAAAATAAAAAATTAGTAGGCCAGCCAGTGGCATGGAGGTTAAGGCTGGATCCCTCATGGCTGACCGCACTCTTTGAGTCCTTGGCCTGGTGGCTTGAGAACCATGTCGGCACATGTGGTACGGGCCCAAAAATCCCCAGAGGAAAATGGAGAAGATACTGTGGCATGGCTGTCCCTCACAGAGAGTGAGTTTTCTCTCTCTCCTGCAAGTTCATGTGCCCTATTGCCATTAAGGGGGGAAAGGGAGAGCCAGTGGGTGACAGGTGGTTTAGGCACTGGACTCCCACAGGACTGATGGAGGTTCGAGTTCTGGACCTAGCTACTAGCTTTCTTACCCACCCTCCTCTGTAATGAGTATGTCTGCCCTATAGAAAATAAACAAATAATTCTTTAAAAAATTGGGCCAGCCAGGTGGCGTGCTGATTAAGGGTGCTGGATTTCACATAGTCAACCACGCAGTTCAAGACCTGAACCCAGGTTCACGTACCTGCCCACCCAAAATTCTGGGAGGAGAATGGAGAAGGGACTGCAGTGCGGCCATTCTTCCACCCCTCAGCAAGCACATGTGCTCTGTAGCAATTTTTTTTTTTTTTTTTTAAGAAACAACAACAAAATAATGGGTAAATCCTACAAAGGATGAAAATAATTTTTAAAAACTATTTGGTGGGGACCAGCAGGTGGTATGGTGGTTAAGGCTCTGGACTCCCACATGGCCAACCTTGGTTCAAGTCCTGGACCTGGTAGCTTGCTTTGCCACTTTCCTTATCTCTCTCTATGATGACTATACCAAGTTAAAAAATACTACTACTAAATAAATAATTCTTAAAACAAAACAAAACAAAAACAACTATTTGGTAGGATCAGCAGATGGTGTAAAGGTTATGTTGCTGGACTCCCACATGGCTGACTACTGTTGAAATCTGGACCCGGCAGCTTGAAACTCATGCTGGGTGCATGTATGTGTATGCTCAAGATCCCAGGAAGAAAGTGGAGAAGGGAATTCGGCATGGCCAGCCCCTCATGGAGGGCGATTTCTCATTTTCCCTCTCACTGTTTCTCTTTCTCTCTCTCTGGGGAGTTCACACACCCTATGACAAAAATCTTTAAAAAAAAAAAAAAGGGGGGGGGTAGGGTCCCACAAGTGGCGTGGTGGTTAAGGCACTGAACTCCCGACATGGCCAACTGTGGTTCCAATTCTGGACCTGGTGGCTTGCTAGCTAACTTGCTCTTTGGTCAAAGTGAAAAATAAATAAAATTAAATAAATAATTCTCTAAAAACAAAACAGTCTTTTGTCCAAATTGTGTTAGTGCCACAGCAAGTCTCAAAATTCAAGTTTTAAGTGAAATCTCTACTCCTTCATTTCTCAGAACACTTGCTTTCTCTAGAAGTGAGATGGTTTTTTGTAAAGAAATCTCATCTGTCTTAGGAAAACCCTCTGGGCAACAGATTCCAGAGATCTGACAAAATAAACCTTTATTGTCAAGGAGTGCTGACAGCCAGGTGCAGCCTTTGCAATACTCAAGAATGCACTGTATGCTGCCATTGATGTTCTGGTCTTTCATTCTCCAAAATTGTAGAAAACAGCAACGCTCTGCCTTAACAGTATTAAGATAAACAATACATTGTAATAGGTCCTTATTTCCATTCCAGTTAAATTCACTATGTATAGTAACACAATTTGAAAAACAGCTGTTGGCACTTAGCTGATATTAGCAGTTCAGAACCGTTTTCTGTCTAAATTTCACACTAATTATCAGCCAAAATCTATCTTCTCATACCTATCCTCAAAGAATGGTCTCAAAGAATAATCCTACCCTTTCGTTGCCTAAATTTCTATTCGATTTTTCAGTAGGAGCCAGATGTGCTTTTATACCACAGTAAGGAAAAGGATGGGTTCAGAAATTAGTAATTATCCCCAGTTCCACTTAATTATCTAAATCCATTTTAAAAGGAACACATTTCATTAATTCTGAATTACGAACAAACTTTACGTGAAGCATCAGTTTTTTTAGAACTCATCATTTTTGCAGTGAATGAGGCATGGAACAAACACTATGGATTAAGAGAATGGTGCTCTGGATTTTAATGATGTATCTTGTATTCTAGATCCCATGAATTGATAAGCAAGCCAGGCAGAGAGGGAGCTAATCAGAGACAAGACTGCACTCCTCCCCTCTGGCTGATTTACACAAATACGAAACAAGAACAAGAACCAATTAGCTAAGGATTACAACACTTATAAGTAAGATTGCGATGCTGGAGATAGGTTAACTTCTAAAATCCTTTGGATTAAAGGCTAAAACTCAATTCTACCTTTGTGAACGGAATAGAGAGAAAATTCTCGGTCTTTTGCTCTCTTTTATGAGAAGTGTGGTTATCTCAAGCAAACCAATTCTGAAGTCACACCACCTAAGAGAACTTTACAGTGCTGACTTTTGGAAAGAATGTTAGAAATGTTTTTGAAAAATGCAGAACAGTTTAAAATATACAGCAAATAAGTTATTGTGAATCGGGACAAACAGAACTTCCATATAACTTCTATATATTCTCTTAGAAATGACCCTTTTGTCTCCAGCACTTTGCACACAGGTGAAAACTAGTAAGACACCGATTTGGGTCCCAGACGTTTTCCTAGAAGACTCAGCTGTGTTTAACTGTACCATTACATAGCATGGAAGAAATCCAGAGCCACTGCAAAGTAGAACTATGCTAAATTAGGAAAAAACAAAAACAGAAATCAGTACACTTAACCACAATTCATAGTATTTTTAGTCAGGAGCTCTGGAGTTTAGATTTATTTCTTTCCATTCTTACTCTGAATATCTAAACCCTCCTAAAGGAAAAAGGATTTGATTCCAAAATGAATTATTCATCTTTTCC
>NW_006207854.1:230896-231677 GCF_000334495.1 Tupaia belangeri chinensis
TTCCCTACAAGTATCAATGTACAAGGGATATGCTGTTTTCTGCTTACCAAGAATTACAATAAAATCCCTTTCACTTATAAAGTTTGGTTTTTATAGTGCTTAATATTCGCTTGAACGCATACACAGCAAACAGCTTCAGATTAGACATACAAGATAATACTTATCCAGAATTTATTCTAACTTTACTTTCAGTCTCTATGCTAACCTAATAAAGCGTGAGCACAGTAAAATCGGTGCCACCGCCAGTTCTCAATGAACGAAAATTCCTCCAAATGACAAAACCACCGCCAGTTCTCAATGAACGAAAGTTCCTCCAAATGACAAAACCATATTCGCCCAATCACAAGAAGTAATCCCAGTCAATACAAAACAATCACAAAAAGAAAAAAAGAAAGAAAACGCTCTAAACCACATGGTCACATCTTTTCTATTCAAAGCTCCCAACGCAGCCGCCAACCACACAGCTGCCCGCAATCACCGCGTTAGCGCCTTCTCTTAATCTGCATCCGGAGACTCAAGGAAAACAAAAAAACAGGCCTCCAAAGTTTCACCAAGTGGGGGGAAAGTCATTTTAAGTTTAGAAAATGGATTACCGAAGAGGCAGCTAACCTGGTCCAGGCGACCCTTCCAGCTTTCGAACTCAGCCTTCCCTAAAACCGCGGGAGGCAGGAGCGCGGGGGGAGATGTCAAGCCCAGGCGGACCCGCACGCCGCCCGAGATGCCGGGGGCCGAGGTGGCCGAGACAAAGACCAGCCCGCCAAGCGCCCAGGCGGCGAGGGCG
>NW_006207854.1:232223-241694 GCF_000334495.1 Tupaia belangeri chinensis
GAGCGCGCGGGCGGCGGCGCGAGCGCCAACTTTCTGTGGCCTGGTCCGCGCGCACTCCCGGACGGCGCGGGACGCGGCGAGGACGCGGCGCGTGTCGGACTCCACCGCTCGGGGTCTGGAGCCGGTGGGCGCAGCCTAGCTCTGGGCAGCGCAGCCCTCCAGCTGCAAGAGTGCGGCGCCGGGACGCGCCTCACCTGGGTATGCTAGGTTGGCCGGAGAAGCCGGGACATGTCCTCGGCGCTCGGCCAGGCCTTGGTCCGGAGTAACGGTATGCCCGGCCGATGCTCGATACTCGTTCTGCTCTACAGGTACTAGAGGGTCCCACCGGCCCTCGCGGGGACTACCATCGTAGCTTCTTTGAGTCGTGGCTTTTAGTGGCGTTCTAGAGACTTTGGAGGTCCTCGACTTCTCGGATTAGCAAGACCCTATTAGGCCATTTCCTTTAACTCTTTGCATCCCTGCAGGATTCCATTCCAAGGTCTTTCTAAACCTTTGCGTGCACTGGAATTCTACTTTTAGACTCCTTGGTAAGAAACTGAAAACTCCCAAGTGTCCCACAATTCCTGCGCTCCTGAGTTACCTCATTTGAGCGTCACACTACTGATGGATCGGCTTTTATTTTACCCTTTTGATCAGAGAGGAAAAGAAGCTCTAACAAGTGAGGTGACTTGCTGCACATCAAACTCCCCACCCGAAGCCAACCTCTGTGAGCTAGCTAGGCCAGAGGTTGAAAGTCGAGGGCTGAGCACCTGACCCACTGAAAAGTTCTCTTTGGTGTTTTCTAAAAATATGAAGCTAGGGACCAGCAGTTGGCTAATGGCTATGTCGCTGGACTCCCATGTAGTTGACCTCGGTTCTAGACCTAGGCCCAGACGTGGCTTAAAATCTCACGCCGGTCGAGGGTGCGTGCGTGCCCAAGATCCTGAGAGGAGAATGGAGGAGAAGGGATTGCGGCGTGTCCATCCCTCCGAGGTGTGTGTGTGTGTGATTTATAGCTTTCTGTCTCTCTGTCTCTCTCTTTCTGGCGAGCTCACGCGCCCTATAACAACCCCCCTCCACCACCAAAATATGAAGCTAAACCCTGAAAATTTGGATTTCCGGCTTCTTTTTTTTTTTTTGGAGAGGTTTTGGCTATAGGGCACGTGCGCTTGCCAGACAGAGAGAGACATAGAGACAGAAAGCGAGAAATCACCCCCCAGGGGGGATGGTCACGCCACAACCCCTTCTCCTCCATTCTCCTCTCGGGATCTTGCGCACCCACGCACAGGCGCCCGGCGTGAGTTTTAAGCTACCAGGCCTGGGACGCAAACCGCGGTCAACTACGTGGGAGTCCAGCGACATAACCATTATGCTAACTGCTGGTTCCCAGGATTTCCGGCTTCTAAAAAGTAAAAAGTAAATAATGCTCACTTTAAGCCTCTATTTTCACGTGGCAGCCACTTCTGAGTAACATTTGTTTATCCAGGGCAGGCATGGTCCCCACTGAGTCGCTTGACTCACTTTCATTACCTGCTTAGCCTCTGAATATTTAAATGCTTTCTGCCATTTTTGTAGTGCCCGAGTCTGTCCCCCTTCATCATTTTATCTCTGTAGATGTATTTTAAATGACAATTGTGAAGACCTCGTAAATACTTGGAAATATGAATAAAGAACAGCTAACTTAACCCAGGAGGCAACGTCTCATACATGTTGATTAAAACTCTCACAGCTTGCAGATGTGTAAAGATACAGGTCACTCTGGAACATTGGTGATATTTACTAATGACGAACCTATGACTGCTCTACGGCTTGGTTCCAAAGGATTTCCACAGAAATATGTACATATGTTTACCAAATACTGTGCACTAGAGTTATTCATAGCAGCTCTATCTGTAATCGCCAAAAAAACTTTTCCCAAGCCAAAAAAACATTGGGAAACTACCCAAAAGTGCCAGTCAACTGGAGAACGGGTACTGATGTTACAGTCACATACCGGTGCATCCCTCAGCCATGAGAATGAACAATCGGTAATTACACCCAACAGATGAAACTCACAAAAGTTTCCATTTATATAGAGTTCAAACCAGGCAAAACTAATCTGTGCTGTTAGAAATAAGGACAGTGGGAAGCCAACAGATCGCGTGGTGGTTGAAGTGCTAGATTTACATATGGCAGATCACTGTTCGAGTCCTGGACCTGGTGGCTTGCTTTCTCACTTGTTTTTCTCTGTCTGTCTCTTTCTGGTGAGTGCCCATGCCATATAGCAAATTGAATAACAATAAATAAAATTTAAAAAGGAAGAAGGGAAGTAGTTTCCTAGCAGGCAGGGTAGTTACTGGAAGAGGGAATGAGGGGAGTGTCCAGGGGATACTCCTGTTTATTTTTTGTTGTCATTGTTTTAATTTTGCCAGAGAGCACGTGCACTTGCTGAGAGCGAGCCAGTGAACAAGAGATAGGTGAGAAAGCACCTCTCATGCGGCATGGTTATGTTGTAATCCCTTCTCCATGTTTTTCTTTTCTTTTTTTTGGAGAGGTTTTTGCTATAGGGCGCATGCGCTCACCAGACAGACAGAGACATAGAGACAGAAAGCGAGAAATCATTCCCCAGGGGGGATAGCCACACCGCAATCCCTTCTCCTCCATTCTCCTCTCGGGATCTTGGGCACACACGCACACGCGCCCGGCGTGAGTTTTAAGCCACCGGGTCCGGGACGCAACTCCTTGACTACGTGGGAGTCCAGCGACATAGCCATTACGCTAACTGCTGGTCCCATCCCTTCTCCATGTTTTTGTTCCTTTGGGGATCTTGGGCATGCATGCACATGCACCCACTATCTTGAACAGTGCAGTCAGCCATGTAGGATCTGGGTACCTTAACCACTGTGCCACCCACTGGCTCCCTGTTGTATTCTTTCTTTAAAAAATTACTTATTTAATTTAAAATAATAATGTGGGGCCAGCAGGTGGCATGGTGGTTAAGGCAGTGGACTCCCACATAGCCAACCATAGTTTGAGTCCTGGACCTGGTGGCTTGTTTTCTCATTATTACTCTCTCTGGTCAAATTGAATAATAATAATAGATAATTTGAAAAATAATAATAACTAACGCCATATCTGGGACTCAGACCACATAGTCGGCCATATGGGATTCATTTGCGTTAACCTCTATGCCACCTGCTAGCTAAGTAACCTTAAAGATGGTAAAAAGGAGACCCAAGGAAGCTAAGTTGTTTCACCTGTAGATGGTTTAAAAACCAGAAATACAACTTAAGACTCTTATGTCCTAGACCAGACTCTTCTTTCTGTGTTCTATCACCTTGTTAGCCAGTGACATTCTTTCATTCCGTTACAGGTAGGGAAACTGAAGACAGAAAACTGGGCCGGAGGCTCTTAGGCCCAGATGTTAAGCAGGGTCCAGAGAAAACCAGGGTATCTGCTAGAATATAAGCTCCCTGAAGAAAGAGGCACTGCTTCCTAGCTCTTTTTTTTGAGAGGTTTTTGCTATAGGGCGCATGTGTTCGCCAGACAGACAGAGACAGACAGAAAGCAAGAAATCACCCCCCAGGGGGGGATGGCCACGCTACAATCCCTTCTCCTCCGTTCTCCTCTCAGGATCTTGGGCACGCACACACATGCACCCAGCATGAGTTTTAAGCCACCGGGCCTAGGACGCGAACCGCGGTCGACTACGTGGGAGACCAGTGACATAGCCATTACTCTAACTGCTGGTCCCAAGTACTTCCTAGCTCTTAGAACAGAGCTCAGCGCATAGTAGATCAAATATATGCTGAGCAAGTGAAGCCTCACCATTCCTAGAAGAAAGAAAGAAAACTATTGGAGGGAAGGGGGGAAAAGGGCCCCAAGTTTCAAACAGGGCCATGAGCCTGGTTTCTAGCTTCTGGCAGAGAGTGGTGGAGTCTGTTCTGGTGCTGTGAGAACCACATCCCTTTCTATTCACATGGGGCCTAGGCAGGAAAGGATCAAAACCCATTTGAGAACTTGAGAGTCACCCTGGGGCTCTGTGGTTTGGGAACAGTAGGGTCAACTTGAAGGCTGCAGTGTGTCACTGTTTCCATTACACATTTTCCAGGGTCCCCACTTGGCCGGTAAACTCTGAGCAGATTCCTCTGTCTTGGAAGATGGAAACAGAGTCCCAGAGAACAGGATTTGGGAATGCTCCCTGTTGGCAACAGGGAGTCCTGCCTGCCCCGGACTGGCTGGATGGGGAGGAGGAATTGCTCTTGCTGTTGCTAGTGGGAGGATGGTTCATAGCAGAAACCGCCCTTCCTCTCCGCTAATCCCCAGCAGTTTCAATTAACCTGTGGGACACATTATACCGCTTCTGTCTGCCCTTGCCAACAGGGATGTTGGCTAAAGCAGATTTCTTTTTATTGTCAAGAAAATATTTTTTACTATGTAATACATGTACTATAGGAAAAAAACAGTAAGATGACCCTCTACCAGGTGTCTCCCAGAGCCCTGTTAGCAGTTTCTTGCACACTAACATTGGATTTTAAATTAAGGTTGATTTTCTTGTAAGAGTGAGAGGTAGGTGTAGTATGTGCAAGGGTTGGGGGTGGGGAAGAAGGGTTGAGGAAAGTTAAGCACCTGCACTAAGACCAGCAGGTGATGTCGTGGTTAAGGCCAGTTGTGTGGTTCAAGTCCCAGACCCAGCAGCTTGAAAAACATGCAAAGTGGGGACCAAGAGATGGCATAATTGTTACGTCACTGGACTCTTTAAGTAGTCAACTGCGGTTTGAGTCCTGAACCTGGCAACTTAAAACTCACAACAGACACATATGGGTGTGTGCCCAAAATCCTGAGAGGAGAATGGAGGAGAAGGGATTTCAGAGTGGCCAGCGCCCCGGGAGGTGATTTCTCACTTTCTGTCTCTCTGCTGAGCACATCTGCCCTATAGCAAAAATCTCTTTTTACAAAAACCCAAAACACATGGTGCGATGTATGTTCATGTGAGTCCAAAATCTTTTTTTTAGAATTATTTTAACTTAAATTTATTAATTATTATTTTTCAGTTTGATGAAACAGAGAGAGGGAAAGTGAGAGAGCAAGCCACCAGGTCTAGGACTTGAACTACTGTTGGCCATCTAGGAGAGTCCAGCGCCCTTCACCACACCATCTGCTGGCCCGAGCCCAAATCTTAAAAGGAGAAATGGAGGTGAAGGAATTGTTCTATGGCCGTCCTCCCTGGAGGGTGATTTCTCACTTCCCCGTTTTGTGGTTCTGGTAAGCAAAGGTGCCCTATGGCAAAAACCTAAAAACAAAACAAAAACACAAAAACGTGCTCTGGTACCATCCACCAGGCACCCAGATAAACCCAGAACACAGTCGCTGGCCCAGGACTGAGCCTGTCCTGATGAGAAGCTGAGGGGTAGGCATGTGGTCCTTGCTAGAACCCTTGGGTTCAAAACCCAGCCTGTCTAGCTGTTTTTATTCTTATTTACTTGTATTTTTAAGGTAGTTGTGAGAATTAGATGATAAAAATGTATATGAACCAAGATTATAAATTGTAACTTGCTGTAAAATGATTTCTTAAAAGTTTTTTTCCCCATAGGGTATATTCACTAACCAGAGACAGAGAGGGAAAGAAATCGCCCCCCAGGGGATGGTCATGCTGCAGTCCTGTCCCCTCCTCCATTCTCGTCTCAGGATTTTGAGCATGCACACACACATGGTTTGATTTTTCAAGCTATGAGATCCGGGACTTGAGCCGTGGTTGGCCATGTGGGCATACTGCACTTTAACCACAATACCTGGCCGGCCCCATCAGGGTAAAGTGATTTATAGCCATATCACTGGGTTGGATAGCCATTTACTTGCTGTGTGATCTGGGTAAGTTGTTTAACCTCTCCGGGGCTTGATTTCCTCATCTGTAAAATGGGATGAGATCTACCTGTTGGGGTCATTATGAGGATGAAATCAAATATGTTGTTCCTTTTTTTTAGAGGTTTTGTTCGATCGCCAGAAAGACAGAGACACAGAGGGATAGAAAGCAAGAAATCACCCCTCGGGGGGATGGTCACGCCGCAATCCCTTCTCCATTCTCCTCTCGGGATCTTGGGCACACATGTATATGTGCCTGGTGTGAGTTTAAGCCACCGGGTCTGGGACTTGAACCTCAGTCCACTACATTGGAGTCTAGCGACATAGCCATTACGCTAACTGCTGATCCCAAATATGTTGTTCCTAAACCTTGTGGGCTCTCAACATTAGTCCCTTCCCATGCTGTACTTAAAGGAAGCCAGGTAATTGGGTATTCAAAAGAACCCAGCACATAGACTTTTACAAACATTTCATCTCTCTGAAGTATTTATCATATGAGACAGGGGTCCCCACTGGTGTCTTCTCCAGCTCAGAAGTATTCTTTCAGATGATTCCATGTCTTACTGCAGTCTGATTCAGCCTTTCATTACCATTGTCCACACCCATTTATTTTTTGTTATTATTATTTTAAAATTTGGTATAGGGCATGTGTACCCACCTGAGAGAGACAGAAAGAGAAGAAAAGTGAGAAAGCAAGTCTCCAGGTCCGGGACTCAAACTATGGTCAGCCATGTGGGAGTCCAGCACCTTAACCACCATGCCACCTGCTGGTCCCTTACACGACCATTTAAAACCTTTTCAAATAGGTAACAGTCTTTCTGGAAAGATTAGTGGGTACCACAGGTACTTTTCTCACCTCAAGTCTGTGGCTCTTGAAGCTGTCCTTGCAGAAATGCTACAAGGTCCTTGGAATCAAATATCTGTTTTCCTTTTTAAAAATTTGCTATAGGGCATGTATGCTTGCAAAAAAGGGGGGTGGATAAGGAAAGTGATAACTTCCTGGAGGCATGGCCACTCTACAATCTCTCAGGATTTTGGGCACACATGCAACCAAGCTGCCAGGTCTGGGACTCAAACTGTGCAGCTGGTCATATGGGATCAATGGCCTTAACCACTATGCCACCCGCTGCCCCCCACCACCCCGTGCCCATTTTCAAAAGGAGAGGAATGTTATACTCTCTCCACCCCAGGCGCCTCCTAAAGGCGGCCTCAGCTTAGCCATGTTATCTGGAAACTTCCACTGCCCCTGCCTGTTCCTGTTAACCCACTGTGCTCAGCAAGTCCCCGAGACACCACTCATGGCCCAGTGTTCTCTCTTCTGAGTCTCCCAGCCCTTCAATCAGTTCCTTTCCATTGCAGTCCTAACAGGGAGCATCCTCTATCCCTTGTCTAGTTTGTTCTTCATCATCCCCTCACTCACAGCTCTCATAGCTCAGGGCAAAAGATCCAAGTCCCTCCCCTGCCCTATCTGGTCACTGAGCTCCCTTGGGCTATATATAGCACAGCTGTGCCTCAGATTGTGTTCAAGGCTTCAGGAATTAGTCACCCCTGCCCCCAGTCCTGCCTCCAACAGGGAGAACCTGCCTGAAGCTTCGAGTTAGTGTGGAGAAGCCCAACAGTGGTGGGAGGTAAAGGGGAGGGGAGGAGAAAGGATGTGCTGAATTCTGGACCACACAGAATGTGATAACCTTCCCATCTGTTGTCAGGGACTTTCCACTCCTCCCCAGCCTGCTGCCCATTCCCTGCCACTTGCTCATGCTGGAGGAAGGGCAGCAGGAAGCGGACAGGGGAAATCTAACAATCATCACCTTCAACCCGATGGTACCGCCGCGTAGACGACACGGACTGAGACTGAATGGCACGGCCCAGGATTTAGCATGGTCAGTCTGTGGGCTAATTGGTCCCACATCTGACTCTAGTCTACACCAAGTCTGTCTGCGTTATTCATTTAGACCCCTCAGGGTTTCTATTAATTTGGTCAGATTTGGCTGAAAAAGAGGTTTACTAAGTAAATGACTAATGTACAAATGCAGACATGGAAACAGTCATTAAAGATCTGGCATAATAAAAAAAATGATACTATCATGTTTTATCTTATCTGTTTATTGAAGCAGGACCCGACAGAAATCTGTTCCTTGAGGTTTTTGTTGCTGTATATTCTGGGAAGTTTTTGAAATAGAAAGTAATTTTGTTTCTTCTACTTTGTAACTTCTCTTCCACTTCACATGTATTATCGCTGAGATTTAATTTTAGGAATGGGCTGAAGTCTGCTCTTTCTTCTGGGTCACTTATTGTGACCCTGAGCAAGACATTTAACCCAAACCTGTTTGGCATCTATGAAATGGGATAACGATAGTTCCGACCTCATAGTTATGAGGATTAAATACTCTGTGTAATTGGGCCAGCAGGTGGCACAGAGGTTAAGGTAGCTGAATCCCACATGGTCAATAAACTATAGCCACTATATTATTTTATCAGCTCCCAGTTGAGATGGTTTGGAAGGCAATCATCTCTTCATAGCCTGGCCCCTATTCTTTTTAATTTTTTTTGAGAGATTTTTTGCTATAGGGTGTATGCACTCACCAGAGACAGACAGAAAGCAAGAAATTACCCCCCAGGGGGGATAGCCACAACACAATCCCTTCTCCTTCATTCTCTCCTTGGGATTTTGGGCTTACATACACTCTTCTGGTGTGAGTTGTAGGTTGCAGATCTGGGACTCAAACCGCAGTCAACTATGTGGGAGTCCAGTGATGTAACCATTACACCATCTGCTGGTCCCTGGCCCCTGTTCTTAAAGGACCTGGGGTTGACCCTAATTCCTGCCCTGTCTCATCCAAACATTTCCATCCCCCCTCCACCCCCAGCCTAGACCAGCAAAGGCATACACTATCCATCTCTTGAGAATTCAGGCCCCTGTTGGGACCTGGAGAGGCAGCACAGGAGGGTGTGTGTGAAAGCCTGGGAGGAGAGTTCCCATGGACGTTGGGGAGATGTGAAGGCCCTGGGGAGCTGCTGTGACCTTGGGTCTCTTTTTAGAGCAGTGAGTGTTGGGGAGAAAGACGGACATCAGCTGCTAGACAAACTTCCAATGCTGGAAAAGCCCCTTTAGGACAGACACACAGGACTGAGAGGAATCTGGGGCAGGAACGAGGCCTGGATGGAGTGGTACTCTCTATAGTGCACCCTGATCTTTCCCCGTTGGTCTGCAAGTTCTTTTTCTTCTAATTAATTTGGTAGCTAGCACTCCTAAGCTTCAGTGTCAATTTGGAGAGGGTTTCAGCTTAGCCCTATGGAGTTAGTACTGCAGATAGGAATGCACCAGGCCGGGGTTCAGATCATGTCACTGCTACTTCCTAGCTGTGGATCCTCGGATACGTCATTTTGCCTCTCTGAAACCAGTTCCTTTACCTGTGAACAGATGGCTACTTACTATAAAGAATAGTTAAGAGGTCTGAAATACAAGTATTGGGACAGCAGATGGCATAGTGGTTACGTTGCTGGACTCCAACCATATCAGCTGAGGTTCGAGACCTGGACCCAGGGCTTAAGACTCACCTTGGCACATGTGCACGCATGCCTAAAATCCTGAGAAGGGACTGCTGCGTGGCCATCGCCCCTGGGGGGGGGGGGGGTTCTCGCTTCCTGCCG